>NW_021703768.1:143311152-143560780 GCF_005190385.1 Monodon monoceros | reverse complement strand
GTGTGTGTGTGTGTGTGTGTGTGTGTGTGTGTGTGTGTGTGTGTGTGTGCGCGCGCGCGCTTTAATCTGTAAAGCTATCTGGAATTTTTATTGTGCTATAACTTCAAAATTGTATGGGCATTATAACTTTTCCATTGTACAAAAAGAAACATACCACTAAATTTATGGATGTTTGAATGTTAGATATATTTGGGATGTTTTTAATAGCCCTTTTCTTTAAGCTTTTTCTTATTTCTGATCATTGTGAGTTGGGATAGATGTGGGATAAACCCCTCCTAGAATTATTGCCTTTGTCAAACACAATTCATAGTGGGATTTATAAAACACAATTTTAATTATCTCTAAGTGAGTTGAAATATCATGAATTGTAGTCATCTACATCAAGTATGGTAAAGACCTAAAATACCTTTATCCTTAGGATTGCCTGAGAATAATCCGATTGTACATGCGTCTGATACTTCCAGCTTAATAAATGTAGCAGTGAGTTGATGTTGGGACTTCAGGTACTACAGTTGGTACCGAATGATGTGTTTGAGAGGAAATCAGTTTTCTTTTTCCTTAAGAAAAAACCAGAATCTTTACATTCTGGCTCTTTGTGTAGTCAAAAGACTAGTTTCTCTTTTTAGATTTTCAGTCTTTTTGCTGTAGCGGCCAGTAATTTTGTGTTTAAAAGAACTAATGAGGAATGTATTTTTCAAAGGAGTGAATAAAGTTAAAATCCAAGGTTTTGAATTGTACAAATGTGCAACTAAATTTCAAGTCTAAGATAGTGCTGATTGTTTTTCTGTTTCTCAACATCTT
Organism: Monodon monoceros; assembly: GCF_005190385.1. NCBI lineage: Eukaryota > Metazoa > Chordata > Mammalia > Artiodactyla > Monodontidae > Monodon > Monodon monoceros. Next base: position 143,559,979 of record NW_021703768.1, on the reverse strand, counting down.
TCATACATTGCAGTACCTACAGTTCCAGTAGCTCTCAAAGAAAACATTTCAGTTTTGTATAATTGGTAAAATATACATAAATAATGCAGCTAGTTTGAGATCATTTTAGCTTTACGTTGTGTCTCTGAATCATACAGATCTCATACCTGGCACAGTTGATAGTTGTCACGAGTATTAAGCCATTTTGAAATCTGCCACTTTTTTTCTGAGGTGCCCTTTTTAGTTTACATTTAGAAACAAAAGATAACTCTATAGACCTAACATTAATATTCTGGTCTCCTTGTCCTAAATACGATTAATGGAACATGGATGTAAGTCAGGTTAAGATGGTTTTATCATTTTTTTAATACATTGTGTGCTTTGACTTTTTATTTGAACTACAGTGAAGCTTTGACTTTTTAACTGAAATTGAGTGGCATTTGTCTTAATTCTTCCCAGTTACAGATCAAATCATACCTAGAAAATGTTTGTGTTAATTTTACTTATACAAGCCATTTCCGTTTCAGTTGCCTTATTCTATCTATTGCATTGTTCTTGCCAAGTCTGAGCTCTGTCATGTTGGAATTATTCTAACACTGAATCTGTGATGTAAAAATGTATGATGTGCTACAAATTTTATTCATAATAAACTAAGTTATAGCCTATTATAACCTATAAAACATTTCTTGTAAATTGTCTAATTTATTTTTCATTTATGTACAGTTTCTTATGTAAATTTTTAAAATACTTGTGGTCTGTTCTATAAACATTCCTGTTCTCTTTTCCTTAAGGCTTATTTGCATGAAAGAAACTTGGGTTTTGCTTGTTTGTATTATACGGCCACTGAGCCAACTTCAGTACTCTCTACCTTTTCTGTAGTTTTAACTTTTTCTAGTTTTGTTCATATTCTAAATAAATGTTAAAATCATGATTTTTATTTCCTACTTTGCAAATAAATTCTGTTAAGTTGTTTACTGTGTTATCTTTTTATTGTTTATATATTGTATTCCCACATTTCCACTTCAAATAAATACAACGTTTTAATGAAATCAACTATAGTAGAACGTGTAAACTGAGAGAAAGGACATCGTAAAGTCTTGCTCACCTCTGTATTCCCAGTACTTGGCACAGAGAAGGCATTCAGTAAAAAATACTTATTGAGTGGATTAACTGTAGAGGAAGTGTCTTTATCTATCTAGTCTCCCTTTATAAGATGTAATTGAAGTTTTTCCCCACTTTGCTCTCCCCAGCCTTAGAAAGCACAAATGTAAGTTTAGCAGAGGTGCAATGCAAACCTTCCTGAAATTTAAGCCTTACGTTTATTAACATGTGAAAAGCTTTGCTTTTTCTTGAACCGAGGCCATGGTGTCCTATGCCAGAAATGGATGTTGACAGCAGAGTGGCCCTTAGATGCGCTCCCAGCAGAGATGCCAGAACACGTGCGGTACTTTCTTACCACAGTTTGTTAAGGGTTATGTCACACACGCTTTTCTCTAAACCAAAACTTCATTTCTTTGCTTTTAATAGACAATGTCTGTTAGCGTTGTTCTAAAAGCTTTGATGGTGTTCCGTAATATGTGAGGAATTAAGTTGGAAAATTGACTTCTGAGTTTTCAAACTGATTGTCTAGACTCCGGGCATATAGGAATGGTTGAAAACATGAAGATGACCAGGTAACTTGTGAAGGTACATACCCTTTGTTTGTTTTAAAAAAAAATTTTCAGTAGGATGAAAAAAGTGTGAGGCAGTGACTAAGGGAAAAATTACGAGTTTGGTGTGGAAATATTAGATTTGAGCTATACTTTAGCTCTCCAAGTGCATTGCAAGCGATTGGAAATAAGCTACTGAAGAGCAAAAGTACAGTTGACCCTTGAGCTACACGGGTTGAACTGTGCGGGTCCACATACATGCAGATTTTTTTCTGTAGTAAATACTGCAGTACTACATGATCCGAGATTGGTTGAATCCGCAGGTGCAGAGGAACCGAACCGGATACAGAGGGCCAACTCTTAAGTTATATGTGGGTTTTCAACTGTGCGAAGGATCAGGCCCCCCAAACTCCCCAGGTTGTTCAAGGGTCAACCGTAATTGAAGGCTACATGCGTAGTTTAAGTGCTTCATTCAAAATAAATTTATAGTTAGCTAGTGGGAAGCAGCCGCTTAGCACAGGGAGATCAGCTCAGGGCTTTGTGACCACCTAGAGGGGTGGGATAGGGAGGTGGGAGGGAGACGTAACAGGGAGGGGATATGGGGATATGTGTATACGTATGGCTGAGTCACTTTGTTGTACAACAGAAAATAACACAGTGTTGTGAAGCAATTATACTCCAACAAAGATCTATTTTAAAAAATAATAATAATAATAAATTTATTCCAGGAGGGAAAGAAAAGGGCTTATATTGACTTCTATACACAGAGCTGGTGTATACATTTTGAAAGGAAGACGTCTCTTTTCTATTGACGTGTTCCTCAGTGGAGTGTATTGTGTATTGAACAAACATTGTTAATGTTTCTGCACCTGAAGTCTTATCTCCTCCTATGCAAAAAGCTTTATAAACTATTTTAAGATATTCCTATGCTTCTGATTTTGAGAGTTTTTCAGTTTTGTTTTTGTTTCTGTTTTCCAAAATAAACTTGGAAAACCTGACTCCTCATCTCTGGGATTGCATCTCCTTCTTTACATAAAAAATTGGTATTTAATGTTGCTTTTCCCAGAGGTGAGCAATACACCAGTACACTTACTTACATTTAGGTAAGTAAGTGCACATCTCCAGCCAGGGCTATAAAAGTGACCTTTACAGTTTCTAGAAACAGCAACAAAAATTATCAAAACCATGAAGGCATGTTCTTTTGGACTGAAGAGCCCACTTTGCTCATTTTTCTCTAGCTAGAGTTTGGAGTCTGCCACCCCCAATTTCTTTGGTGGGGGAAAATCCAACTTTTATCATATATTAAACAGGCCATTCAGGAAATTCAAGGCCCTGAACTTGAAAAAGTTAAGGAATATGTGTTATGTAGGTTTTTGTTTTTGTTTTCTTTTGGTTTCAGGTATCATATTTTAACAATTTGAATAAAGAATCCTGATACCTTGTGTTTTCAGATTTCCTAGAACACCTCTTCTGGTTTTCAGGACATCTGTTTAATGCCTCAAAAAAAAAAAAAAAGATTTCAGTGAATTTGTAACTGCTACTACTGATTTTTGTTTACTTTTGGTTTTGGATCTCTTTATTTTTTGTAATCAACTTTATTGAGGTATGGTTTTAAGAACAATAGTATTTAATGGTATATTTAAGTAAATATGTTTATACACCCAGGTAACCACCCTTCCAAGATATTTCCATCATTCCAAAAAGTTCCCTTGGCCTCCACCCTAGGCTGTCCCTTCCCAGCCCCATCCCGTGTCAACCAATGCTTCCTGTCACTAGATTCAATTTATTTTTTCTACAGTTGTCATTGTAAGTGGGCTCATACAGTAGATACCCTTTTTTTCATTTCCCAGTCCTCCATCCCTCCCAGCTTTAAGGCTTTCTAGAGCTACTACAGGCATACCTCAGAGATATTTCGGGCTTGTTCCAGGCCACTGCAATAAAGCGAGTTACATGCGTTTTTTTGTTTTCCCAGTGCATGTAAGAGTTAGGTTTATACCATACTGTAGTCTATTAAGTGTGCAATATCATTATGTCAAAAAATGTACATACCTTCATTTTAAAATTTTGCTGAAAAATGCTAACCATCATGATCGGAGCTTTCAGGGAGTCGTAATCTCTTGCTGGTGGAAGGTCTTGCCTCCATGTTGATGGCTGCTGACTGATCAGGGTGGTGGTTCCTGAAGGCTGGGGTGGCTGTGGAAATTTCTTAAAATTAGACGACAATGAAGTTTACTGCATTAGTTGAGTCATCCTTTCACAGTGATTTCTCTGTAGCGTCAGTGCTGTTCGGTAGCACTTTACCCACAGTGGAACTTCTTTTGAAATTGGAGTCAGTCCTCTCAAACCATGCCAATGTTTTATCAGCTGAGTTTAAGTAATATTTTAAATGCTTTGTTGTTTGAATAATCTTCACCAGGTGTAGATTCCACCTCAAGAAACCACTCTCTCCTCATCCATAAGAAGCAACTCCCCATCCATTAACATTTTATCATGAGATTGCAGCAATTCAGTCACATCTTCAGGCTCCACTTCTAATGCAGTTACTTCCTTCACTGGAGTCCTGAGCCCCTCAAAGTCATCCCTAAAGATGGGAATCAACTTCTTCCAAACTCCTGTTGATGTTGATGTTTCGACCTCTTCCCAGGAATCACAAATGTTCCTAATGGCATCTAGAATGGTGGACACAATAGCCACTCACACTTCTGTCAACATATCCTGTTCGCTCTCCTGACTCTGACGATGAAATTTATAGTTCAAGCAATTCTAGACACTTAAGAAAACTAAATTACTAACATTCTGTTTTTTTCCTGGGTTCCTTTCCATAATACTGCTTTTGTCTGACATTTTCCCAGTGCTGTGAATAAAGGAAGGCTATCTTGAATCTTAAACATATCATCATAAAGCTGGGGGAAAAAATTTAATTAAAAAAAAAAAAAGAAACCTCTTAGTCTAAGAGCAAACTTCAGATTAGAGATGTCCTAGGATCTTTCACACACCAAGAGCCAAGTTTGGGCATCGAGAATCCAAGAAAGGAGACTTAAGTTTGCCAATTAAAGGAGATTGTCTGGTTTAAAAGGAAAACAACACCTACATGCTTTTTGTAATAGATGTTAAAGTAAAAGGACCTGGACAGTTTGAAATCAGAAGGATTAAAAAAGGTCAGGCAAACACTAACCAAAAGAAAACTTATGTAGCTATATTAAGACAAGCAAAATAAACTTGAAAACAAAAGTCATCATTAGGAATGGGGTCATTATGTAATCATAAAGCGAACCAAGAAGACATCACAGTTTAAAATATATATGCAAGTAATGAAATAGCTAAATAAATAGAAAATAAATCTACAAGTGATGAAACTTTAAGGCATGAAATTGTCATCACAGTGAGAGATTTCAACACCTCGCTCAAGTATTGATAGTTCAAGCAAACAGAAAATCAGCAAAATAGGTTTGAACACCATGGTTAAGCTTGACCTAATGGACATACATTGAATTCTGCATCCAGCAATGAGAGGGTGCACATTATTCTCAAGCACACATGGAGTATGTACAAAAGTTGACCATGTACAAGATCATAGAATAAGTCAATAAATTTCAAAAAATAAGGCCACATTCTCAAAGCATAACAATTAAGTTACATGACAATGACGTAAAAATCTATTTGCTGGGCTTCCCTGGTGGTCCAGTGGTTAAGACTCAGCACTGCCAATGCAGGGGGCGCAGGTTCGACCCCTGATCAGGGAGCTAAGGTCCCACAAGCCACGTGTTGTGGCCAAAAAGATTCTTCGCTAATGGCTTGGGAGGCAGTGTAGAGTAGTGATTAAAAGCAAGTATTCTGGAGCATGGTTTCAAATTCTGCTCTTAGTCACTAGGCATATGATCTCAAGCAAATTTGTTTCCTTCCTTCCTTCCTCCCTCCCTCCCTTCCTTCCCCGCTTGGCAGGTAGGATCTTAGTTCCCCAACCAGGGATCGAATCTGTGCCCCCTGCAGTGTAAGTACAGATCCCTAATCACTGGACTGCAAGGGAAGTCCCTGAGGAAAATTTCTCACCCCACATGTGATGATGACCTTGTGTTCATCATTCATGTTGTTCAGCAGAGATCTTTATTCCACCTTTCCAACACAGTAGGATTGTACTTCCAGGCTCCCTCGTGGTTGAAAAGGTTCATATGACTGGTTCTGGCCAACTAGTGAGTGAGTTGTTGTTGGAACTACCATGTCATGGCTAGAACACTTCATCACCTGAGACTTTCCGGAGCCATCTTTTCCCTCTTGACAGCCAGCAGCATTCAAGATGGTGGCTACTCTGTTAGCCTGGATCCCTAAATGACTAAAATTAACAGAGGCCCCTCTCCCTCAACCACCCACAAAATAATGAAGGTAGTATAGTGTGAGGAAGAAAACAAACTTCATTTCGGCACAGACTTTGGGAGTTTGTTACCGCCGCCTAACCCGTCTGATATACCCATCCCAACTGATATAGACGTTGGTACCAGCAATGGATGCAGCAATGGATGCCGCTGAAGAATAGAAACCTAAATAATGAGGCCCTGGATTAGGGACTGGCAGCAGGTGCTATCAGAGGATGGAAGGATTCATGTTATGGAGAAGTGCAACTTCAGTCACCTGACAACTTGGAAGGTAGGTCATGTGCCAATGGATGTGTGGCCTTAGGAGAAGTAGCAAAGTGGTGTTAGTAGCATGTACTGGAGGCTGTTTCCATTTGACAATTTATATATGAAACACATGGGGGGCTTCCCTGGTGGCGCAGGGAACGTCCGCCTGCCAATGCAGGGGACACAGGCTCCAGCCCTGGCCCGGGAAGATCCCACGTGCCGCGGACCAACTAAGCCCGTGGACCACAACTACTGAGCCTGCGCTCTAGAGCCCACGAGCCACAAATACTGAAGCCCGGGTGCCTAGAGCCCGTGCTCTGCAGCAAAGAGTAGCCCCCGCTCGCCGCCAACTAGAGAAAGCCCGCATGCAGCAACAAAGACCCAACGCAGCCAATAAATAAATTTTAAAAAAGAGAAAAAAGGCTCTCTAAAAAAAAAATCATGTGTGACTGATTTCTCAGGCCTGACCACAGGCGATTAGGAAGGCTTCAAGAGGCACAGCTGGTGGGACTAGGAGAAGCTGCCCTCCACACCAGACCTGGGGCACAGCCGGCGCACTTCGATTTCTGAAGGGGCTTGCGGTCAAGGACTCAGAGCTCTCGGCAGGTAAATTTACATTCCTACCCGTCACCTTCATTCCACAGGTTTGTTTTGTGTGTGTGTGTGTGTGTGTGTGTGTGTGTGTGTGTGTGTGTTTGGCTGTGTGCGGCATGCAGGATCTTAGTTCCCCAACCAGGGAAACCCGTGCCCCCGGCAGGGGAAGCACAGAGTCTTACCACTGGACCACCAGGGAAGTCCTCCATAGGTTTTGATCTGAGGACCTCTGCCTCCTTGTGGGGGAGGGGAGAACCTTGAAGACTTCCACCCCCAGCCTTCCCCGTTCGTCCCCTCACCAGCAGCCTCAGGGTCCGTAAAATGTTGGAGCCTTTTTTTCAAGGGTGCCTTCAGCAGTAAGACATCCCCAAGGAGCTCTGATCCCCCGACCCTCGCTGGGGCGCCTTTCCATGTGAGAATATGGAACAGGGGAGTTGGCGCTTTCTCCAGTTTTAGCCTTTTGCTTATTCCATCACAGTAAATGATTAAAGACTGAACTCTCATTTTCCGCTCCTTCAATCTTGAGCTCCTCCCACACCTGGCAGCTCAGCTCTCTCCCCCAGCTCAGCTGAGCTCCTTACAAACAAGATCCGTGGGCAGCACTCAATCAGGGACCAAAGAGGCAGGAATACCAGTAACTTTGTCTTCAGTCACAGACTTCAACCCTCCTTCTCTTAGGAATCTCAGGGGGCATCCTGGGCTGTCCCAGAGACCCTGCAGAAAAGCTCAGCTGTCATCTTCCAGTTATTCAAAGTACTGTCCTAAATCTGCCTTTCCCAATCAACAGCAAGAGTGGTATGGGGTTTTAAATAGTGGTGTCAGCCCTGGATGCACATTAGAATCACCTGGGGGACTTACCAAAAACACCAATGCCAGGCCTTCCCCCTAGAGCGTCTGGTTTTAAATTTCACCAATTTAGAGAATGAATACGTACAGTTCTGCTCCAGGACACCCCAGATCTTCCATTCTCCAGCTCCATCACACCTTGGGTGATTCCTGTCACTTTCCTGAGCCTCAATTTCCTCATCTGCGATATCAGGGAGGATAACACTTGCCTCCCAGGGGGTGTTATGGGAATTAAGTGAAACAAGGTGTCTGGAGGCACCTGGAACAGACTACGTGCACGGTAAATGTTGTCTCCCTCAGAACGTGAATCAAGAGGAATTTCCTGTGAGCCCAAGAGCCAGGAAGACTACTTGGAAGAGTTAGACTGGCCTCCTTAAGGAGGAACACTGAGATTTGGTTGAGTGGATGGGCCAAGGGGCCACTCTCAGACCTGGTCAGCCAGGGCCCCTGCCCTGGGCCCCGCACCTACAGGGCTGCGCTCTGGCCTTCCTCTGCCTGCACCTTGCCCCATGGGGCAAGGAGTCCATACGGGCCGAGGGCCGTGCCCCCACGAGCCCACGCCACCACCTTCTAGATCCTGCACTGGGCACCGGGCGCCCAGCCTGAACAGCCCAAGTCCGCTTCCATCAATCTTCCCCAGGCCAGTCCTCCCAAGAAGGGACCACACTCCCAGTTTACAACTCCAGTCCCAAGGGGCTTAAAGGAGGCTGTTTGAAGAGCAGGGGGTCGGATCTTGGATTTTAGGACTGGGAGTCTACAGACATGCGTGTGAGCCCCTTCAGGAGGTGGGGCAGAACCAGGGGTGGGAAGAGAAAGGGGCAGGGCACTGGCCAGGGGTCTCACGTGCTCTCTCGCTCCAGGCCACACAGACATTTCCAGCAGCTCTGACGCCGGTGTGCATTTTACAGCAAATGTTAACCTGAACATTTACGTTTCAGTATCTTCTGCTATGTTTGTTCCCGTTATTAATTTAAAAACAACACTTTTTGCAATCAAATAAATGCTTATCTCTATGCCTGGGACATCATAAGTGCTTGACAAATACAAGTGTTGCAGAGTCCAAACATACTCACTGCGGCTCCGATGTGGTTAAAGCATCTTGCTTGGTAGCAGGACTGCAGCCGGGAGGGAAACTGCCAGTTGAAAAGAAGTTGGGTTTCTTCCAGTTTGAAACAGTCCCTTTTGTTTTCTTTTCCCTCCCCGTTCTTCCTCCCCTTATCCCAAGGGGCATCGGGGTGGAGGAGGCTGAGGGACATCACGGTGAGGGTGAGGGTAGGCAGTAGGTGGGGTTTGTGTGTTCTTCCCACTGGTTCCTGCTGACTCTTTGAGTCAGGGTCCCTCTCACCCTGTCTTTGAGCATCAGCCTCCAGCCTCACTGCACCTGCTGGGCTGGGCTCAACCGTGGCTCTTGTCAGGCTGCTGATTCTCTGAAACTCAGCAGCAAATTCCACCCAGCTGAACCAATTCCCAGGTTGAACCAATCCTCTTAGAAGCTCAACTAAGTTCCCTCCCCATCACTCCTCACCCCACCCACCACCCGCTCCAACCCACGGCCTCTATGTTAACTGTTAATTCTCGGGTATTTTACACTGACAATAAGAGAAAAGTTGGGAGAAAGGGATAACACTCAGAGCTTTGCGCAGGAACTTCAGTTGCACATTGCTTTCCCCAGTCACTTTCCAAAAGCCAGCAAGATGGGCATTTTAGCTGAAAGCTCCCATCCAGCCCTAGTGTTTTGGGCTGAATTGTATTCCCCCAAACCAAAATGTTGAAGCTCTAACTCTCAAATATGACTGTATTTGGAGGTAGGGCCTTTAAGGAGGTAATTAAGGTTCCGGGAGGTCATAAGGGTGGGGCTGTAATTTGAGAGGGCTGGAGTGCTTCTAAGAAGAGGAAGAGACCAGCGATCTCTCTCTCCTCCCCTCTCTCTCTCTCAGTCTCTCTCTCCTTGTGCACGCAGAGAAAAGGCCATGTGTGGACCCAGGGAGAAGGCAGCCATTGACAAGCCAAGGAGAGAGGCTTCACCAGAAACCAACCCTGCTGGTACCTTGACCCTGGACTTCCAGGCTCCAGGACTGCGAGAAGGTAAATGTCTATTGCCTAAGGCATGCAGACTGGTATTTTGTTAGGGTAGCCGCAGCAGTCTAAGATGCCTAGGGACCCCAATTTGATGCCTCTGGGAACCCAAGCAGGTCAGGTGCCCAGTGTCACTGCTACGTATGTCCTGAACCTCACTGCCCACTGGAATTACAGCCCCATACTTCCCCTGCCCCCATCCTCCAAAACCAGGTTTCAGCTTCCTTCCTATATTCCCTTAGTCCTTATACCTATGTTTCTCCTGGGACTTACCATGTTGTTCCATTGGCCCAGGAACCCGTCTGCAGCTCAGAGACATTCTTCAAGAGGTTTTTTTCATGCCATGTCTCCATTGACGTTCCCACTTCAAGCAGCTTCAAACGTGGACTATAAATTTTCTCTGTGTGTATGTGGGAATGCTCACAGCAAGGAAAGAGGCCAAGTTTCCCCTGCCATGTCCCAGATCTGGAGGGACAGACACCTTGTAAGGAGGCTCCAAGAGCTCCTTATTGAGACTGAGCTGCCTCTGAGGAAGGACTAGACCCTTTAAGATTCCAGAAGGAATCATCCTGTTTCCTGGGAGTCCATTCCCAGCCTCAGGGTTTCATCCCAGCAATGAATCAATTAGCCTAGGACTGGAGAGAGGGCTTTTCAAAGTAAGGGAGCCAGCACAGACCTCAGTGGAAAGGCCATAGATTTTGGAGTCAGACTCCTGTGGGTTTGGTTTCTGGCTGTGAGACTTACTGGGGGATCTTAAGCAAGTCATGTCATCTCTCCGAACTGCAGTTTCCTCCTCTGTTATATAGGAATAATGATCCTCGCTTTGCAGGGTTTTAATGAAGATCTCACATAGTTTGTGGAAATGCCTGGTTTGGGATTTTGCAGACATTTACTCCGTTCACCCTCTTCTTCCTGAGTCAGTCTGGCCAGCAAATCTGAACTGTAGCTCTCCCCCTGCATTGTATGGAATAGCTTTTGTGTGTGCATTATGGGAAGGGGAGGGGAGGAGTAGAAGGGGTGGCTGCCCTTTAGAAATCTGATTTATCTTCTTATTGTATGAAGGAAGTATGCCCTCAGAAAACGCAAACTAACCATAACCTCTATCCAAGCACATCTTCAGAAAGGTAGACCCACTCTCCAAATGACGGATTAGGGAGCAGTCATTCCTGGATGCAATGCCGATGACGTTGGCAATTGGCATTGGGGATTTCCTGAGTGGATAAGTGAATGAATAAATGAAAGGCCTTTTTGAGTCTTGGTTTTGGAACATTGCCAGCTCTCCTGGGATTGTTCTCTCTCCTGCTCCCTTTGGACTGCTTTTGAGAGCCAGAATTGAACGGACTGGGATTCAGGGCCTGCAGAAAGTGCCGTTCAGAGACAGATACTTTCTGGGAGTCATTTTCCTGGTTATTTCTGAGACACTTGGTGATGCCACTTTGGGTGCGTTATGCCTTGTGGTGGGAATACTTTTTTTTTTTTTTTTTTTTTTTTGGCGGTACGCGGGCCTCTCACTGTTGTGGCCTCTCCCGTTGCGGAGCACAGGCTCCGGACGCGCAGGCTCAGCGGCCATGGCTCACGGGCCTAGCCGCTCCGCGGCATGTGGGACCTTCCCGGACCGGGGCACGAACCCGTGTCCCCTGCATCGGCAGGAGGACTCTCAACCACTGCGCCACCAGGGAAGCCCTGGGAATACTTTTTGAGGTGGACTCACATCCTCCCTGCCTTGTTTTGTTATTTTGAAATCTAAGAAAAGGGTGGCACAGGGAGGCAGAGAAAGGACACAGAGAAGCCAGAGGGCCCTGCTCTGTGTGTGTGTCCTTGTGTTAGGACTTGTGGTCTGTTTAGCGTGGGCCATGTCGGGGAGAGGTAAGATCCCATTAGTGTACAGGAAATGGCAGTGAATTTACAGGCGCAAAGACTGGCAGTTACGTTCTACCTCCCTCCTGGCTGTGCAACCAGTTTACCTTCAGAAGCTCTGTGGCTTCCCCCGTAAGAGGGTAATGGTAACAAAGCTAGCTTGGGGCTGGTGTGCTGACTACACATACTAGGGAATGCAAAAGGGCTTCCTTGAAGAGTAAAGTACTAACTACATATTATGGTTAGGACTCCGGCTTGGAGTCAGACAGATTGGGTGTGTTAGACTATACGACTGTCCATCAATATCCAATGCTACTCCCTGGAGTCAGGCTTGGTCACGTGACATGGTCAATGTGCAAGAAGTGTCCCCTCAGTTCCAAAGGGGATTTTATAAGCTCATTATTTTCCCAGCTCTCTTCCCCTGCCCCTGTGACGAGTGAAGAGGGGCCCCGAAGAGTCAGGACCCTGAGTGATTGGAGTAAGCACAGTCCCCAGGCTGATCCTTTATGGACCCCTATCACCTTTTATCTTGGCTTTTTAGAGTTTGGGGGATTTGGAGATTTGGGGATAACTGAGTCTGGCCTCACTGATACACCTGGGTACTGTTTCTTTATGCCATTTAATCGAAAAGCGGTGCACAAAGAAAACACACATATAGTAACACTGAACACAGCACAGTCTTAGGCATTATCTCAGGGACAGCCCGAGCTGGGTTGCTACTTGTTGGCACTCTTGGGAAGGGGCCGATAGACCCCGACGACCACAGCGTGGTCCCTCTCATAGGGCTCCAGGGTCAGCTGCTCTTGAGGCTTCAAATTCTCCTGCTGCAACTTCCTCACCTCAGAAGCAAACACCGCCTCGGCAGAGGCGGTGGAGTCGATGCAATTGGCCTTGATGGAAATGAGGAAGTGGCCCCCGTTGCGCAGGAAGGTGTGGGCATTCAGAGCCACGATGCGGGACTGGTCTGGCTGGGCCACATCGGCAAAGATCACGTCCACCATCCCGATGAGCATGCGGTACTTGAGGGGGTGCCGGGCGTCTTCGAGGACTGGGATGATGTTGGTTCTCTTCTTGGCCACGTTGACCAGATCGCGGCCGGCGCGGTGGGAGAACTCGACCGCGTAGACTAGGCCATCAGGGCCGATGATGTCGGAGACGTGGGAGACGGTGGTCCCCGAGGCGGCACCCAGGTAGAGCACTTTGGACTTGGGCTTGATGTGAATCTGGTCGACCCCGCCCAGTATGGCCGCGGCCAGCTTGGAGCGGAAGGGGTTCCACGTGCGGTACTCCTGTTTCACGCCGCCCTCGGTCACCGTGACCCGCCGCTCGCCGTACACCGACTGGCCGGGCACCATGTTCAGTGTGACCAGAGCGTCCTCCGCCCCGCGGTAGATAAAGACCCCCTCGTGCCGGTGCGGTTCCACGGATACCGTGGTGACGCCCTTCCTCCGGCGGTTCTTGCTCTTGGCCACGCCACGCCGCTGCCCGCCGCCTCCGCGGTCCCTGCCGTCTCCGCCACCGCGCCCCCGGCCCCTGCCGCCTCCGAAGCCACGCGTCCGCGCTCCGAAGCCGCCCTTGCCCCCCTGGCCGCCGCCATCGCCTCCCGGTCCTTTGCCCCCGCCTCCTCCTTTGCCCCCGCCTCCTCCTCCGCCTCCTCGCCCCCCACCCCAGCAGCCACCTCCGCGGCCGCCAGACACCCCACCGCGCGCGCTCACCGCCGACTTCATGGCGCGCGCCGGGGGGGGGGGGGGGGGGCTGAACGGCGGTTGTCGGTGGTTACTGGTGGCTCGGAGAGGTTGTCAGGGACCGCCGGTACCTGGGGGCGGTTGTCAGGGTCGCCGGTGGCTGAGAGATGTTGTCGGGGTGGCTGGTGGCTCGGGGGCGGTGGTCCTGACTCTGGACGAAGGTTAGCGGCAGCGGTTGCCTGCCGGGTTAGCCGCGGTGGGCAGCAGGGGCGAGGTGGGCGGCGGTGGGGACCAGCTCTACTGCAGTCCCCGCATCCCGGGAGCCGCCCTTTGACGCAGCGACGGGCGTGATTGCATCATACCCGCTATGGCGACCCTGCAGCTCCGGAAGCCCCCGCTTCCCAGCACGCGCGCAGACGCAGCCTTCTCCCTTCCCTCTTCCCCATCTTCTGCTCTCTCAGGGACCCCTGGCAGTTCTTCTTGGCAGGAGAGGGGGAGATAAACATCGCTTTCAGTACTTGCTGCGCCGCTCGCTTGCTGTGTGGTCTCAGAAAGCTTACCTGACCGTCTCCGAGGGTCTTGTCTGAACTTGGGCAAGTTTCTTGACCTGTGTCTCATTATTCCATCTGAAAACAGAACGTACCACAAAGGTTTGTTTTAAAGCACCACATACACTTGCCCAGCCATGGTTCATGCTAAGTGCTCTGTAAGCATTAGCTTTTTTCTTTATGTTTTTTACTTACTTAATTGATTGATGGATTGATTAATTTTGGCTTGCAGGATCTCAGTTTCCCCGCCAGGGATTGAACCCAGGTCACGCCAGTGAAAGTGCCGAATTCTAACCGCTAGACCACCAGGGAACACCCTGTTTAGTTTTTTAATGTATTTCTTTTGGTCAATCTTTAATTGAAATGTATTGCTGATAGCTCTTTTGCCACCTGAAAGTGTCTCTGGTCCTCTTTTACAAGGTTGGTGGAAATGCACCTTGGTACAGATATTCTATCAAACCCTTAAACAACGTACCTATACTTCCACTTAGTTATTCCACTTTGAAATTTTTATCCTAAAGGGATGATCCCAGCCAGAAATAATGGTAATTAGAAGAGTGAAGGTAGTGATGGTAGTAGTGGTGATGATCATCATTGTCGGAAGTGTTGGCAGAGGTGAGGTGAAGTAGCCTAATCTAAGAGCTACTTAGAAGATAGAATCCACAAGACTTTATGCGAGGTTGGACATAGGAAGCCAAAAAGAGGAAAATTCCAAGCCAGGGGTTTCCAAAGGATAGTGACTCCCCTGATGTGGTTAATAGCCTGCAACCTTCAGCCCTGGTTGCTCTCTATTTAGCTCTGCTCTTTTCCATCAACTGTGCTAAATCCTAGAACCTGTTCTGGGAATATGGGGCAGCAAGAAAATATTGATTCTTCAGTTTGAATGGGGACACATACACCAGAGCACTAAATCCTATAACACACATCAGCAAGAGCCAAAATCTCATGTTTGTCATTGAATTCTAGTCTACGTTTCAAAAACCTGCTCTTTCAATATGCAGCATCTTCCTGAGCATAAAAAAAGAATCACTGGACTTCCCTGGTGGCGCAGTGGTTAAGAATCCGCCTGCCACTGCAGGGGACATGGGTTCGAGCCCTGGTCTGGGAAGATCCCACATTGCCATGAAACAACAAAGCCTGTGCGCCACAACTACTGAGTCTGCTCTGTAGAGCCCGTGAGCCACAACTACTGAGCCTGGGTGCCACAACTACTGAAGCCCACACACCTAGAGCCCATGCTCTGCAGCAAGAGAAGCCACTGCAATTAGAAGCAGGTGCACCACAGTGAAGAGTAGCCCCCACTCACCGCAACTAGAGAAAGCCCATGCACAGCAATGAAGACCCAACGTAGCCAAAAATAAATAAAATAAATTTATTAAAAAAAAAATTATTAGGCAGCACCATGGACAGCAAAACAGGTGTCAGCGCAGAGGCTTGCTCCTTCTGTCAGAACCACGGACAGCAACACCAATGGGGGCCGGTTAAGCTACTGGCGCTTGCTTTGGGCTCAACCAGGAGCAACGCAAGATGGTGCAGGTAGGTGGTGTAAGCAATCGGTGGACCTCCCTATTAGTGGGACTAAGTGCCTGGTCCAGAGAGGGATAAAATGTAACTGAATATTAGGGCAAATGTCAGGCAGAGTCCACACAGCAAAGCTTTCATTCCATCCTGGACCAGGAGTCTTTCTGTCTCAAATTCATGGACAGCAACACCAGGTCTGCTTTTCCCTTCTGGCCAAAATGCCTCCTTAATGTGGGCCAGAGCCTATGTGTTGGAAGGTGGACAAGGGGTCAGAGAGTGCGCGTATGGTTCCTGAGGTGTATGGTCCACGTAAAACGCTCTCCTTAGAGGTTTCTACTCTCATTACAAGGGGTGCTTCTCCAAATTGATGAGCTATGCTTGGTGCCTTGGTTTGGATTGCCCCCAAATCGGACCCTGTAATGGTTAATTTTGTGTGTCAACTAGACTGGACCACGGGATGCCCAGATATTTGGTTAAATGTTATCCTGAGTATTTTGTGAGGGTATTTTGGGATAAAATTAACATATAAACTAGTAAACTGAGTAAAGCAGATTGCCCTCTATAATGTGGGTGGGCCTCATCCATTCAGCTGAAGTCCTGAATATAACAAAACGCTGACTTTCCCCTGAGTAATAGAGAATTCTCCTGCCCGACAGCCATTGCACTGCCGTATTGACTCTTCCTGGGCCGGTAGCAGCCTGCCTGCTTTTGTCCTTGAACTGCAACATTTGCTCTGCAGATTTTAGACTTGCTAGCCTCCATAATCACGTGAGCCATTTCCTTATAATCTTTCTATATAGATACATAGATGTGGATGCAGATATAGGTATATAGCTATAGACGTGGAGTTAAACATATGGATATAGAGAAATAGATTGATCTGTCTATCCTACTGGTTCTGTTTCTCAGGAGAAAGATGACTAATACAGACCCTCATACAGGGACTTGGGTCCAGGTGATCCCAGGAAGCACATGTGGGTGTGGGGAAAATGAGACAGGGGAGGTGGAAAGGCTAAGGAACAGTGCATTAATGAGCAGATTAGCACAGTGCGTGATTAGGGCTCAATTGTTCTTTTTATAATTTATTTGGTTGCACAGGGTGTTACTTGCAGCAGGCGGGCTCCTTAGTTGTGGCACATGGGCTCCTTAGTTGTGGCGTGCAGGCTCCTTAGTTGTGGCATGCAAACTCTTAGTTGCGGCATGCACGTGGGATCTTGTTCCCTGACCAGGGATCGAACCTGGGGCCCCCTGCACTGGGAGTACGGAGTCTTATCCACTGTGCCACCAGGGAAGTCCCAGGGCTTAACTGTTCTGATTACTCTCTGAGAAACTGTGTGGAGGGCATCTCAGAATTGTACCACTGCAGGCTGGGAGGCTGGGGCAGTAATCCAGCATTCTCCCTTCCCCAACCATCAGGAATTGTTTCTGGAACTTTTTTTTTCTTCAAATGTTTGTTTATTTATTTTTGGCTGTGTTGGGTCTTTGTTGCTGCATGTGAGCTTTCTCTAGTTGAAGCGAGCGGGAGCTACTCTTCGTTGCAGTGCACGGGCTTCTCACTGCGTTGGCTTCTCTTGTTGCAGAGCATGGCCTCTAGGTGCACGGGCTTCAGTAGCCGTGGCACGTGGGCTCAGTAGTTGTGGCTCATGGGCTTAGTTCCTCTTCCTGGACCAGGGATTGAACCCGTGTCCCCTGCATTGGCAGGTGGATTCTTAACCACTGCGCCACCAGGGAAACCCTGTTTCTGGAACATTAACTGTCTTATCCTTTGAGTTGCTCCTGTGTGTGGCTCAGCAAATTCCCCTGATGCTTCAGACAGCTCTCAGGCAGAGAAGCAGGCACTTGGAATGGGGAGCTGCAATCACGCTGGAAGCTCTTTACCACAGCTGCAGGTGAACTCAGAGGTGAGTCTAGGGGATATTAGATAGGGCATCAATGGTGCCTGCTTTAGTTGGCCACTACATCTCAAATACAGCCCAAACTTTGTTGTGCAAACAGAACTTGGAAAAAGTACATGACTCATAAGGCTTATTACATCAGGTAATAAAGTCATACTATAAATGTACTAATACTACCTGTATTACAGGTAGTATTTAACTGTATTTAACTTCGCAGTACAAAACTCTCATCAATAAGCTTTCATATTTTTCCCTCTGATGCACAGTATCATGGAGGTCTGAAGTTACATTTGAATACCTTATTCCTTTTTTGATTTTATTCAGGGTACTAAAGCCCAATCCTCCACAATGAACCCTCTCCACTATGCCACCAGGCTACTGAAGGAGATCAGAATCCAACAGCAAGAGATCCGCCAAACTTTACCTTAAATAGTTTAGATAATTCTGTTTGCCACTCTACGTATAAGTCTTAGAGGGCACACCTACTGACACATTTTGACCTTTTTCTTATCACTTTCTGTTATGTTGTCATTAATTTTCCTTCACCACGATACCAGTATCTCTGAGGCCCTTGTTCACAGCCTCTGTTTTAAGTGGACAACTGTGACCTTTCCAGTGCACTTGCTGCTCATTTCAGAACTGATACTCTCAAGCAATTCATGCCTTCCCCTGTGATTCCATTAAATGGAATCCATTGGGAGGGATGGCTAGTGATTACAAATTCTAAACATAATGAGCAATACCTTCATGAATTTAGAATTGTTCTGCAGGAGTAATTACTGTAAACTAGCAGTAGGAGTGTGCCACCTTGCTGGGGGTGCCTACTTCCCCAGGTTTTGGTGGCCCACCCTACACACTAGATTCCATACCAGGGCTTGAAGCAGCCTCCACCACGCTCTAGCAGTGACAGTTTCTCCAGATATCTTCCCACCCCTGCCCCTAGTGGCCCATCAGTTTCTTCACATTACTGATGTCCTCTGCAATAATCTGCTAAGGCTTCCAACATCCCTCTCCGTCCAGGTCCGCAAGCCAAAGGCGGATTTCTCAGGCTTTTTCCCACTGCCTCATTGCTGTTGACAGCTTTGGAAT
Source organism: Monodon monoceros (assembly GCF_005190385.1). Taxonomy (NCBI): domain Eukaryota; kingdom Metazoa; phylum Chordata; class Mammalia; order Artiodactyla; family Monodontidae; genus Monodon; species Monodon monoceros. Next base: position 143,541,624 of record NW_021703768.1, on the reverse strand, counting down.
CAGTACAAACCAAGTTTGCACATCTTGTTTCTGATCAGAGGCAACCTTTCCCAGCACGACGTTTGATGACTCCCACAGAGGCCTTTTCTGTCTCCCGCCTTTGATTCCTACCTTGCATAGCCATTTGCTACAGGCTCTCTGTTGGGATGCTCTAGCCTGGGAGCACCCATCACCAACTAGACTTTCAGTCCAGTGGAACACGTTCCCTCTCTCCTGTGCATGACCCCAGAATGCAACCAAGGCAGGGACTCATGCCAAGTATTGGCATCATAAAGAGATTGAGGTGTCAAAAAAAACCTCTGCCACTCAAATTTTCATCTGGGGTCACTTACAACATTAAAATCGGTCTCATTTTCAAAGATTCTTTAGCAGTGTGTCTCATCTGCTCAAGAAGTTTCTTAAAGGGATAAGTTGGCATTGTGATCCAGACACTTCTGTCTGACAGCCAATAAGAACAACTATGGTCACTTTAAATTTTGCTTACAATTGACTTATTATTCCATAATGTATGCCCTCACATGATGTTCATAATTATATCTGTGACTGGGCTTCAGTAGTAACATGGAGTACATCAGTCCTACCCATAGACTTCACAAGATATATGAAACTTTTCTCTGTTACTCTCATATACCATTCCAGAAAATTGCCTAAGGAGTGACTAGTCATGATTTAGGTAAAACCAGCTGGAAGGCTGTGCAACCTCATCCCCAGTCTAATTAGCATTTAAACGTTCACTCCTGAAGAGGCTTCCCCAACCTGTTTTCTATAAGCCGTGGTCTACTTCCAAAGGTGACTCCAGGGATTTGCCTCTCTACCCCTAGTGACAGCCACAGTTGTATTTGGTCAAGAGGGACTGGGCTACAATGCAGTAACATATTACAACCCTCAAATCTCAATGGATTAATACAACTACGTTTCCCACTTGCTTACATTTAATGTCCACTGAAGATCTGTGGGAGGTTCGCTCCACATAGACACTGCACGGCTCACACACCAACATCTTGTGGCTGTAACATGAGAAACAAGAGGGCTCCCACTGTTGCCATGCGGGAAGAAAGGGCATGGAGAACTCACTTTCCTTTTTCTCTGTTGTGGCCTAGGGTTTGACACAGTCATTTCTACTCACAACCCATTGGCCGGGACTAGTCACATGCCCTGTCTAACTGAAAGGCAGCTGGGAAATGTGGGTGGGATCATCGGTGAATAGTAAACGTTTTTGTCACAGGTATCTACTGCATGTCAGTCTGGCACACCTGGATCAGTATACCTACATAAACATCACAGATAAAATTTACTGTTCAGTGTGCATATATTTCAATTTATTCCTCAAGACAAAATAGAATACCTTTTTACTAACACATGACTAAAGCCCAGAGTAATGATCAGTTCTCAGTCACATGTCTAATATGGCATGTTAAGTAAAAAAGAGAACTGTCTCTCCTTTTCTAATATCTGGGCCTTGGAGAATAGTTCAAGTCCCTTAATTGGGATTCCATTGACATTTGCCCACTACCTCACTGGGTGTGGCACTTCTTCTCGGGGGTGGCTCAGACTCTCACTCCATTTTACCCTGTAGAATTAGTGACTGACACTTAGTAAATCCTCAAAAAGCTTAGATGGCTGCATACGTCAGGGTCTTCCAGAGAAACAGAAATTTACTTCTCACAGTTCTGGAGGATGGAAGTTCAAGATCAGGATGCTAGCATGGTCGATGGTCGGTTTCTGGTGATAGCTGTCCCTTTCTGGCTTGTACATGGCCACCTTCTCACTGTGACCTCACCTGGTAGGGAGAGAAAGTAACGTCTCTGGCATCTCTCTCTCTCTTTTTTTAAATTTATTTTATTGAAGTATAGTTAATTTACAATGTTGTGTTAATTTCTGCTATACAGCAAAGTGATTCAGTTATACACATATATACATATATTCTTTTCCACTATGGTTTATCAGAGGATATTGAATATAGTTCCCTGTGCTATATAGTAGAACCTTGTTGTTTATCCATTCTATATGTAATAGTTTGCATCTGCTAACCCCAAACTCCCAATCCTTCTCTTTCCCCTCCCCGCTCCCCCTTGGCAACCACAAGTCTGTTCTCTATGTCTGTGAATCTGTTTCTGTTTCATAGTTAGGTTCATTTGTGTCATATTTTAGATTCCACATATAAGTGATATCATATGGTATTTGTCGTCCTTTTTCTGACTTCCTTCACTTAGTATGATAATCTCTAGGTCCATCCATGTTGCTGTAAATGGCAGTATTTCATTCTTCTTTATGGCTGAATAGTATTCCATTGTATATATGTACCACATCTTCTTTATCCATTCATCTGCTGGTGGACATTTAGGTTGTTTCCACGTCTTGGTTATTGTAAATAGTGTTTCAATGAACATTGGGATACATGTATCTTTTCGAATTATAATTTTGTCCAGATAGATGCTTAGGAGTGGGATTGCTGGATCATATGGCAACCAGGAGTTCCTTTTTTTTTTTTTTTTTTTTTTTTGCGGTACGCGGGCCTCTCACTGTTGTGGCCTCTCCCATTGTGGAGCACAGGCTCTGGACGTGCAGGCTCAGCGGCCATGGCTCATGGGCCCAGCCGCTCCGCAGCATGTGGGATCTTCCTGGACCAGGGTACAAACCCGCGTCCCCTGCATCGGCAGGTGGACTCTCAACCACTGCACCACCACGGAAGCCCAGGAGTTCCTTTTTAATGGCTGAATAATATTCCATTCTGTGTGTGTGTGTGTGTGTGTGTGTGCATGTGTGTGCGCATGCACTTGTGTGTATAACTTCTTTATCCATTCATCCATTGATGAACACTTAGTTCCCATGTCTTTGCTAATGTAAATAATGCTCTAATGAATGTGGATGTGCAGATATCTCTTCAAGACATTACCAAACCAAACTTGGGTCTATTTGCCTGCAGCAAAGCCAATCTACTGACACGGGGTTTTGGTGAAGAAAAGTTTAACATTTATTGCAGGGTAACAAGCAAGGAGAACAAGCAGCTAATGCTCAGAAAACCTGAACTCCCTGATGGCTTTTAGGAAATGGCTTTTTCTTTCTTTCTTTCTTCCTTCCTTCCTTTCCTTCCTTTCTTCCTTTCTCTTTCTTTCCCTTTCTTTCTTTCTCTCTCTCTCTTCCTTTCTTTCCCGCATCACACAGCATGTGGGATCTTAGATCCCTGACCAGGGATCGAACTCATGCCCCCTGCAATGGAAGCACGGAGTCTTAACCATTGAACTGCCAGGGAAGTCCCTAGGGAAGGGTTTTAAAAGACAAAGTGAGGGAAAGGGTTGTGGAGTATGTGATCAGCTCACACACAATTTTCTTATTGGTGGGTGGTGAGGCAACCAGATGAGGTCACAGAGGTCAGCATTATCAATCTTCACGCTCCAGCTCATCTGGGGGCTACATGCTAGTGGTCAGCATGCAGTCAACTTCTTCCATCTTGTGGGGGTTTTAATATCTGGAAAACAACTCAAAGATTTGGATCAGGATATTATCTATAGCCTCTGAGGAGGAATTAAAGGTCATTGACTTTTTTTTATGGTTAAACTATTATTATTTTGTCTTGCTTGATTGCTTTCCTTTGTTTCTGTATTTCTGATTATATTTGCTCTTTGGAAGGCCTAGGAGGCTAAAGTTTTTTTTTAAATAAGAGATGGAGGACACAGGTTGGGTGTCTTTCCCCAGGAAGACCCTGTAGGGTCCTGCTCAGTTTCAAAGATAGTGATTTCATTTTCTTCAGGTATATATCCAAAAGTAGAACTGTTGGATCATATAGTTGTTCTATTTTTAATTTTTTGAGGAATTACCATACTGTTTTCCATAGTGGCTTCACCAATTTACATTCCCATCAACAGTGAGCAAGAGTCCCCTATTTTCCACATATTCACCAGCACTTAGCTCTTGTCTTTTTGGTAATAGCTATTCTAACAAGTGTGAGGTGATATCTCATTTTAGTTTTGAAATGCATTTTCCTGATGATTAGTCATGCTGTGCACCTTTTCAGGTACCTGTTGGCCACGTCAATATCTTTTGGAAAAATGTCTATTCATCTATTCTGACCCTTTGCCCATTTTAAAAAAATTTATTTATTTATTTGGTTGCACTGGGTCTTAGTTGTGGCAGGCATGCTCCTTAGTTGCAGCTCCCAGGCTCCTTAGTTGTGGCTCTCCGGCTCCTTGGTTGTGGCACATGAGCTCCTTAGTTGTGGCATGCGAACTCTTAGTTGCAGCATGCGTGTGGGATCTAGTTCCATGACCAGGGATTGAACCCAGGCCCCCTGCATTGGGAGTGCAGAGTCTTAACCACTGCACCACCAGGGAAGTCCCTGCCCTTTTTTTGTTTTTTTCCTGCCCATTTTTTAATTGGATTATTTGGGTGGGAATGTTTTTTTTTTTTTTTTTTGGCTGTTGAGTTGTATGAGTTCCCTATATATTTTGGATATCAACCCCCTATCAGATATGTAGTTTACAAATATTTTCTGCCATTACATAGGTTGCCTTCTCATATCGTTGATTGCTTCTTGACTATACACAAATTTTTCAGTTTGATATAGTCTCACTTGTTTATTTTCACTTTTGTTGCTTGTGCTTTTGGTGTCATATCTAAAAAAATAATTATTGCCAAGCCCAGTGTCAAGGAGATTTTCCCCTATGTTTTCTTCTAGGAGTTTTATGGTTTCTGATCTTACATTTAAGTCTTTAATCCACTTTGAGTTAATTTTTGTAAGTCACGTAAGATAGGGGTCCAATTTCATTCTTTTGCATGTGAATATCCAGCTTTCCCAGCACTGTTTATTGAGAGACTATCTTTTCCCTGTTGAGTATACTTGTCTCCTTTAGGTCAAAGATAAAAAATAATCTTAACTGTTAAAACATTGGTCTGTATGCAGTGCTCCTGTCTCTTCATAGGACCTTAATTGAACTCACTCAGTTCCCTTGGTCACAATATGAAATTGCTTTAGCCAAAAATATTCAAGTTCGCTAAGTATACTATTTAAAAACACAGTGCCTTTAATATTTCCTTTATAATTCCTAGTAAGGCTGAGCCCTCTTCACTGAAGTACCTCTTTTTCTTCAATGACTCAGAGACTCAGAAATATGTAAGGGTTCTCAGCTTCCAGGTTCCTGCACATCTTGGTGTGCTACTCAGAGCTCTGTGCCCTGCAAGGAAAGAGCAGCTGGCATCCCTCTCAGTCCGCCAGGTGCAGGGCCATGGGAACAGGAGATCTTAAAGCCATGGGGATCGGTGATGCACCTGGTATGGGTACAAAGGCTGGCCTGAAATCCGGGTGGGCTAGAAGGAAAAGGCAGGAATCTGAAAAGTACTAGAAGAGAAAGAGGAGAGGAAGAGAGAGAAAGTACACAAGGAAAAACATGTACTTCAAGGCAAACAGACATGAGTCCCAGTCCTGGCTCTGAATTGTTATCTCTTCTGAATAGCTACGTCTTCATTGGAATAATCAGGTTGTTGGAAGGATTATAGAGTCTTACAATAGGTGCTCAGTAATGAGTAGTTCTTATCAAAGTTATTATGCCAGAGCAGGTGCAGAGGGGCTTATGATGTTGGCAGAGTGCCTTTGCTGCTAGATATTGGCACATCTTTATTAAACTATACTTGCAACCCCTTAAAAAGCCATTAGGTATTAACTAAGCAAGAACATAGGGAGAAAGAGTTTCCTTCTTCTCCACCTAATCCCTACTCTTATTTCGGTCTCCTAGATTGGCACCTCAGCCTTCCTACGATTTTTTGCCGTCAGCCAGGCAAACCCAGTGACAGGCACCTGAACATCAGGCCAAAAGAGTTGATGTTTGGAAAGAATAATTTTTCCAGAAAGGAGGATAAAGGGTAAAGATGTAGTTTCACCAGCTCTTGCTGATTCAGCCCCTGATCTTAGAGTTCTTCACAAAAGAAACTGAGTTGTTTATTATCAGGCATTATGCATTATTTTTCTGAAGTCGGTTTCTAAAATATTCCTAAAGGAAGAAAACTTCCTTCTATATTCCTGGTACTGAGCTGATGGTTTCATTTCCTATAATCCTCACAGTAATCCTAGGAAATGGGTATTTTTAGTTCCGTTGAACAGATGGGGAAGCTAATGATTGGAGAGAGGGCGTAACTTTTCTAAGCCAAGTTAAACAGCTTGTAAGTGGTAATTAACATTTGTTAAGTGTCTACCCAGAGCCATCTCAATGGTTATTATAATCAGTAGTAGTAATAGCACTGGCAGTGACAACCGCTTTTGAACCCTGTATATATTAACTGTATATATATTATAGTTATTAGTTTATATATATTTGCGTCTAGTTGGGGAGGCTAAATAAGAACATATATATATATATATTCTCATTTATATATTACTTATAATACAAATGTAAATGAGAATATGATAAATTCAGTCCAGATACCCATCCTCACGGCTGGCAGGCAAGGTTAAGGCAAAGAGGGTCAATAACTCTTCCAGAGCCCAACAGCAGGGAAGTAAGTGGTTCAGCCAGGAAAAACCTGGCCCATATTCTGTGAATTCCTTCAGAACCAGGACATATACTTCTCTGTGTTTTAACACAGAGTTAGGGTGCAGTGATTTCAGGCTGATTAATTTTCTCAGTACTAAGCTAGTGTTGCCAAACATGTCAAATTCAATATCCAATATTGACGAGGATTTAGGACATGGAGTTTTCATGCATTGCTGCTGGAACTGTGACGTGCTTCCCTCCCTATCAAGCCATTGGTTAATTGTGCTGAAGTCTTTACCAGGCGTGTACCTTCTGACTCCACGATTCCACCTCTTGGTGTTTACTAGAAGGAGAATGATCATGGATCTGTGCCAAGATTTATACCCAAGAGTCTTCACTGCAGTATCACCTGAAAAAGCATAAGTTAAGAAATAAGCTCTGTGTTCAACAATACAAGATTGATTTAAATTGTAGTATATCCATAAAATGGAATATAATTTGCTACTAAAACTGATGTTTTTTTAACTGTTTCTAATATTCTCCAATTATCTTTTATTTTTTAAAATTTTATTTATTTTACTATTTATTTGTTTGCTATGGGTCTTAGTTGCAGCAGGTGCGCTCCTTAGTCGCAGCTCGTGGGCTCCTTATTTGCGGCTCGCCGGCTCCTTAGTTGTGGCATGCGAACTCTTAGTTGCGGCATGCATGTGGGATCTAGTTCCCTGACCAGGGATCGAACCCGGGCCCCCTGCATTGGGAGCACAGAGTCTTAACCACTGTGCCACCAGGGGAGTCCTAAAACTGATGTTTTGAAAGAATATGCAAAGCCATGGACCAATGTCCATATTAACTGAAAAAAAAATCTAGTTAAAATATGACCCTTTCCCATTATATATGTACACACATGCGTGTGTTTGTACACAAAAGGAACAAAACACTACAGTATTTATAAATGGGCATTTGGATTATTTGTAACTTTTGTTTTATTTTTCTTCTTAATTCACAGTTTCTGAAGTTAGTTCTGTGGTGGGAGTTCCCTGGCAGTCCAGTGGTTAAGACTCTATGCTTTCACTGCAGGAGGCACAGGTTTGGTCCCCTGGTTGGGGGACTAGGATCCTGCAAGCCATGTCACGTGGCCAAATAAGTACATAAATAAATAAAAATAAAGTCAGTTCTGTGGCAAGGGGGAAAAACATTATTTTTAAAAAGAATAACTGTAATATTGGCTCTGAATCTAATTTTGATTAAAACCATTTGGATATCCATAGGAATGAAGGGAATGTGAGGAGGATAGTAACAGAAAATTAATTTACATTCTAGCTTCAAAGAAATAGGTTCCATTTTTTTTCTCTGATACACTGTCTAGGGGAGAGGCCTAGTCAGGAAACACCAAACTGGGTTCAAATAGGATGCAATACTGAGCCTCTGTTTTTCCAATTAAAAGCCAACTAACTATTTATTTGGGAAAAAAAAAAAGACACTCTCAAAAGTTGGAAATTTCTTGAATGGTTGACTCCAACTCTCTACTGAGTTTGCCCTTAATATTTGGCAAATACTCTATTCAAAACAAACGAAGGAGATTATGCTGGTCTAGGGATTCAAGGAGGTCAAGGTGAGCAAAGAGCTCTCATACAGTTCCTCAAAAAAAAAAAAGACTATTTTTTAGAGCAGTTTTAGGTTCACAACAAATTTGAGCAGGAAGTACAGAGTTCCCATATACTCTGAGCCCCCCACCCCACAGGCTCCCCCAGTATAGATGTCCCACACCAGTGCTACATTGTTCCCATGATGAACTTTCGTTGACACGTCATCATCACCCAAAGTCCATAGTTTCTATCTGGTCTCACTCTTGGTGTTATACCCTCTATGGGTTTTGACAAACACAATTTATTTCTATTACGGGACTAAATTTATTAAAGTTAATTTCATAATTACAGCTAGAGCTCACTGGGAAAGGTAGAAACAATGCTGAAAGGGCCAGTTGGGAAGGAAAGGGCTAATGGATCAGTGCTTCCCTTCAAAGGGTAGCAATCCTCACCAAACAAGGGTCTCCTAGAGGGTGGTCTAGGACAAGCCCCTCTGTACCCAGTCTGCAAAGGGCACTCACACAGAATTTCTGGACTCCTGTCTCAGTCAGACACCAACACAGGAGACTTGGCCTGACACTCCTTGTAGCATGGTAGCCTCTCAGTCCACTGAGGTCCCTGTTGGCCATCTAACCTCTATGCTCAGTGAAGAATTCCCTGGGGTGGGGTCTGCCCTTCCCCTTCCCTTGCAGAATACAGGTAGAAATGCTGGATGGCCTTTTTAATACCCCAAACCTCCCTCCCTTGACAAACTAGAAGCAACTCAAATTTTCTGATATTTATAAAAATGTTTGTCTATGGTAACCTTTGGCTCCCTACTAGGTTAGCTGTATGAAATTTGTCCCATATATCCCCCTTCAAGCCTCTAGTTTCCATGGATGCATCTGTCCCATTTCATACCACCACACTGGAGGCTCTTTGCTCCTTTCTTTTTTAGTTTTTATTTTATTTTATTTTATTATTTATTTAGCTGCATTGGGTCTTCGTTGCTGCGCGTGGGCTTTCTCTATTTGCAGCGAGCGGGGGCTACTCTTTGTTGCAGTGCATAGGCTCTCATTGCGGTGGCTTCTCTTGTTGCGGAGCACAGGCTCTAGGCACATAGGCTTCAGTAGTTGTGGCATGCAGGCTCAGTAGTTGTGGCTCACGGGCTCTAGAGCACCGGCTCAGTAGTTGTGGTGCATGGGCTTAGTTGCTCTGCGGCATGTGGGATCTTCCAGGACCAGGGATCGAACCTGTGTCCCCTGCATTGGCAGGTGGATTCTTAACCACTGCACCACCAGGGAAGTCCTGCTCCTTTCTAAAGTGAAAAATTCTTGTTCTGACCTATTCTGAAGAAAAGTAGGTTGGGGAGTACTTCAACTGCACCCTAGACTTCATGATTAGAGCCTGAGACCTTTTTTGTGTGTGTGGTACGCGGGCCTCTCACTATTGTGGCCCCTCCCGCTGCGGAGCACAGGCTCCGAACGCGCAGGCCCAGCGGCCATGGCCCACGGGCCCAGCCGCTCTGCGGCACGTGGGATCCTCCCGGACCGGGGCACGAACCCGCGCCCCCTGCATCGGCAGGCGGACCCCCAACCACTGCACCACCAGGGAAGCCCCCTGAGACCTTTTAAAGTAACGCAACTCACTAACTTTATTCATATCTAATCTGTTTCTTAAAAACATTCCTATAATGAGTGAGCCTGAATACTGTGAGATATAATTGAGGCTTCTCACCCTGGGGCTTCCTGGTACCTTTACCCATGCCATGCCCCCTTTTTACCCCCATTTTAGCTGGGGGCTCCTTGATGTCTGAGGCACTGTGTTATCCTGGGCCTAGAAGGAAGCCTGGTAGGGAGTAGGTGATCTGTTGATGTTTGTTGGCTATGCTTGAGTGGACTCAGCCAAAGCAGAGAAATGAGGCAAAATCACTTCCCTTAAACTGTCTTTCACTAAGGAGGGGGCTACAATTTGCAAGTTCATCTGCAGCAGCTCTGAGCTGTCCTGGTGTAGAAGAGCATTCAGAAATAAGGAACCCAAGGCTTTGTAAGCATGGGCCCTTTGTCCAAGGTACACAGCAGAGCTGGAAACAGACCAGTTTCTTGGCTCCTGGTAACTTCTCTGGCCTCTTTAGAGGTGTGTCACTCTACCCAGGCTCAGCTGGATTGTGAACCCTCAGGTGCAAGCCCGGAAGTCTCACAGGACTCTGAGTAAGAGCTTGCTGCCCACAAAGCACATGGACAAACAAGACTAGGTGTGGTAGGTGAAAAATGTTCCTAAAAAATATCAGATCCTAATTCCTCAAACCTGTAAATGTTACCTTATATGGGAAAAGAGTCTCTGCATATGCACTTAAGGATCTTGATATGAGGAGATTATCCTGAATTATCTGGGTGGACCCTGAAGGCAATCATATGTAACTTTATAGGCAGAAGGGGATTTCACAGAAGAGAAAGTGATGTGATCACAGGGGCAGAAATTGGAATGATGTGGCCAAGTCAAGTAATGTTGTCAGCCATTGGAAGCTGGAAGAGGCAATAATACCTTGATTTTGTCCCAGTGATATGATTTTGGACTTCTGGCCTCCAGAATTGTGAAAGAATAAATTTCTATTATTTCAAGCCACCAAGTTAGTGGAAATTTGTTATAACAGCAGTAGCAAACTAACACTAAACAACATAAAAGGAATGATTGCCCCATAGAGCAGAAACTATGAGCTGGTCACCCAGCAGCATTCCCATTCCCCCACCCCCTTTTTTATTTTTGGCCACACTGTGCAGCTTGTGGGATCTTTGTTCAAGCTGAGTCCTAGCCACTGGACCACCCCCCCCCAATTCCCTTTTTTAAAGTCGTGTAGGAACTTCCCTGGTGGTGCAATGGTTAAGAATCTGCCTGCCACTGCAGGGGACACGGGTTCGATCCCTGGTCCAGGAAGATCCCACATGCCGTGGAGCAACTAAGCCCGTGCACCACAACTACTGAGCCTGTGCTCTAGAGCCCGTGAGCCATAACTACTGAAGCCCGCGTGCCTAGAGCCCATGTTCCGCAACAAAGAGAAGCCACCACAATGAGAAGCCCACGCACCACAACGAAGAGTAATTCCCACTCGCTGCAACTAGAGAAAGCCCGCACACAGTGACAAAGACCCAATGCAGCCAAAAACAAAAACAAAAATAAATAAAAATAAAATAAATAAAATACAGTAGTGTGTGTGTTTGGGAAATTTAGGGCTGCATGGGCTCATTGGAGATAATACAGTATTTAAAGACATTACAGAGGCTTCCCTGGTGGCACAGTGGTTGAGAATCTGCCTGCCGACACACGGGACATGTGTTCGAGCCCTGGTCCGGGAAGATCCCACATGCCGCAGACAAATTAAGCCCATGTGCCACAACTATTGAGCCTGCACTCTACAGCCCGTGAGTCACAACTACTGAGCCTGCACACCACAACTACTGAAGCCCGTGAGACTAGAGCCTGTGCTCCACAACAAGAGAAGCCACTGCAATGAGAAGCCCGCACACCACAATGAATAGCCCCCGCTTGCCGCAGCTACAGAAAGCCCGCGCAGCAATGAAGACCCAATACACCCAAAAATAAAATAAAATAAATAAATAAAAGCTCTAAAAAAAAAAATACATTACAGGATGAGAGAAAATCAAGTCACCGGCAAGATAACAGTTTGTTCTCCCTATTCATGGATTCCATATTTGTGAGTTTAACAGCTTGCTAACATTTATTTGTAACCCCCAAATTGATACTCGTAGAGTGTTTGCAATCATTCATGGCTATGCACAGAGCAGTGAAAAATCTGAGTCACCCAATGAACACATTACCAGCTTAGGTTGAACAAGGTGCTGTTCTGCCATCTTGCTTCAGTTCACATACTGTAAAAAAATGGTCCTTTTTGTGGCCTATTTAGTGACACGTTTGTGCTTTTTGTTGGTGATCTTGCTGTTTAAAATTGTCCAAGAAGGCTATGATGTGCCTTTGAAAGAAAATAAGTGTGTTACATAAGCTTTGTTCAGGCATGAGTTATAGTGCTGTCGTCTGTGAGTTTTCACGTTAATCAATCAACAATACATATTAAATAAAATTTTTTAATTTGATTTAAAAATTTATTGAAATATAGTTGATTTACAATTGTTAGTTTCTGGTGTAAAGTGATTCAGTTATACATATATAAAAATATATATATTCTTTTTTTTTACACTCTCTTCCATTATAGATTGTTACAAGATATTGAGTAGAGTTCTCTGTGCTATACTGTACGTTCTTGTTGGTTATCTATTTTATATATAGTAGTGTGTATATTTTAATCCCAAACTCCTAAGTTATCCTTCCCCCCTCCTTCCCTTTGGTAACCATAAGTTTGTTTTCTGTACCTGTGAGTCTATTTCTGTTTTGTAAATAAGCTCATTTGTAACCTTTTTTTAGATTCCACATATAAGTGATATCATATGATATTTGTCTCTCTCTGTCTGGCTTACTTCTCTTAGTATGATAATCTCTAGGTCCATTCATGTTGCTCCAAATGGCATTATTTCATTCTCTTTTTTATGGCTGAGTAATACTGCATTGTATATATATCTGCCATATCTTTATCTATTCATCTGTTGATGGACACTTAGGTTGTTTCCATGTCTTGACTCTTGTAAATAGTGCTGCTATTTAATTAATTGATTAATATGATGTATTACTTTGATTTATTTTCAAGTGTTGAACCATCCTTACATTCCTGGGTAAGTCTCATTTGCTCATGATGAACTTTCTATTTTTTCTTGGTTCCTCCTTATAGTTTCTAGTTCCTTTTTACAGTAATCTGCATTTCTGCCAATAGCCTTTCTTAATTCCTTCAGTATTTTCATTATCTCCTTTTTGTCTATTAGACTGAAGAGGTCTGTTTCATTGTTTGTTGTTTCAGGGGAATTCTCTTGATCTTTTTATTGGCAATGGTTCCTCTGCTTCTTCATTTTACTTATATTTCTCTTGCTCTGAGTTTAGGAAAAACAGTTATCTACTGTGGTCCTGGAGGGCTATACTAATGTGGGAGCGTCCCTTTGTAGCCTACGTGGGTTTAACATTTTTGGCGCAGGGGCTGTTTTTAGTATGGATGGCTGCCACCTCTTTCCTCAGTGCATGCTGGCCATTATCCCCTTGATAGGTGTGAGTGGTGTTGTGGTGGCCAGAGCCTGCGCTGGATGTTGAGTGGGGTCTCCTCTTTGCTCTGTGGTTGTCACTGCCCTGTCAGGGGCAGGGTCTGCTACCTAGATGTTGGAGTAGACGTCCCCAGATCTGTTTCTGAGCTGCATTACTGAGCTGTGGTGTGAGGTAGGTGGGACTGGAGCACTCCCACTGGGAGGGGAGCCACTGAGTATTCCTCTGCTGGAGCTGTTCACTGGTGAGTGTGCTCTGATGTGTCACCTTTCATCCATTGTCCGGGCTCACAAAGTACACTGGTTTGGCACTGCCCTTGGCCCTGCTTCAACCATGGGTATGCCGGCCATCCACGCACGTGTCTCAAGGACACCAGCACAGAGCCACTGAAGTCAGGTCCCAGGACAGCACAGGTCCCACACCTGGACCTGCTGTGGGAGCTATATAGAGGTAGCTTAGACCCTGGCATGGCCCAGTCCCTGCGTGCATGCACCCACAAAGCCCACAGCTATTAAGGCCAGACCCGTCCCAGCTGCGGGAGCACCCGCTGTCTGTTCAGATGTCCCACAGGCACTGAATTTTCAGCCCTGCTTCCTAAGTTGTCTGGCCCCTGGGGCTCAGCTGTGCTTTTGGCCCTACCTCTGAATGTGGGCAAACTGCTGGTGTCTGCTCCCGAAGCTGCAGTTGGCCTTGGAGCCCGCCTAGGTGGCATCTGGGGCCTGCAAGACTGCCCAGGTGGGAGCTGGCCGAGGCGGGGTGGCTGGGGCGTGCTCTCCCGGAGCCTGCGTGAGCAGGGGCTAGCACATGGAGAAAGAGGCTGTAACGGCAGCCCCCCCTCGCCGCTTCGTGCACCACTTAACAACGGTGCTTCGTTTCTATGGTGGGCCTGGCTTCTAGCCCTGGTTGTGGCCGTACCACACTCCAGCTCCTTCAGTCTGTCTCTGAGCAGCCAACACCAGTCCTCTCCCCAGGTTTGTACTCTAAACCCCTTGTTTCAGCACCCGGCCCCCACCTGTACCAGCGGATGCGCGTTAGGCTGGGGGTACAGGGCGGTGGCTCGGACCATCTGTGTAGGTCTCTGTGTTCTGCCTGCCACAAACCAGTTGCCGTGCCCTCCTCTGAGCCTCTGAAGCTCCTTTTCTGTCCCAGCTGATCTCCCCGCAGGTGAGGGGGCTTCCCAGGGTGCGGGAATCTTTCCTTTCTTCAGCTCCCTCCCAGCGGTGCAGGTCCTGTCCCTTATTTTTCCTCCCTTTCATCCTACCCAGTTATGTGGAGATATTTCTCATCCTTTCAGGTGTTTTAGGACTTCTGCTGGTGTTCAGTAGGTGTTCTGTAAGAACTGTTCCATTTGTAGATGTATTTTTGGGAGGAGGGGAGTTCCACATCCTACTGCTCCGCCATCTTGATTGGAGCCTCTCATTTGCTCATGATGTATTAATTGTTTTAATATTGTTAAATTTGATTTGCTAGTACTTTTGATGTTTTCATCTATATACATATGGAATGTTGATCTATGCTTTTCTTATCTCGTGATGTCTTTGGTTTTGGTATCAGGGTAATAATGGCCTCACAGAATGAGTTAGGCAGTGATTCCTTTCTTTTTTAGAAGACTTTGAGAAGAATTGATATTAATTCTCCTTTAAAGGTTTGGTAGAATTCACCAGAGAAGCCATCTGGTCCTGGAGTTTTCCTTATTGGAATTTTTTTGGTATAACTGATTCAATCTCTTTACTTGTTTGAGGCCTATTCAGATTTTCTATTTCTTCTTCAATCAGCTTTGGTAGTTTGTGTGTTTCTAAGAATTTTTAAAATTTCATCTAAGTTGTCTAAATTTTTTGGCATGCAACTGTACAGTCGTCTCTTACATTTTATTCCGTAAGGTTAGTAGTAATATCCCCACTTTCATTCCTGATTTTAGTAATTTGAGCTCTCGTCAGTCTAGCTATAGACGTTTCGTTTGTCAAATTTATTGCTCTTTTCAAAGAGCCGAATTTTGGTTTGATTTTCTCCATTGTTTTCCTATTCTCTATTTCATACATCTCCACTCTAGTCTTTATTATTTTCTTCCTTCTGCCTTCAAAATGTTAACTAATTAGGGAAATGCAAAGCACAACTGAGACACCACCTCACACCCAAAAGGATGGCTACTATCAAAAAGAGTGTTGACGAGGATGGAGAAATTGTAACCCTTGTGCACTGCTGCTGGGAATGTAAAATGGTACAGCTTCTGTGGGAAACACGGCAGTTCCTCGAAAAATTAAAAATAATTACCATTTGATCCAGCTATTCTGCCCCTGAGCATATACGCAAAAGAACTGAAAGCAGGGTCCTGAAGAAAACTTGAACACTCATGATCATTAGCAGCATTATTCATAATAGCTACAACATGGACACAACCCGAGTGCCCACCAACAGACAAACGGACCAGGAAAATATGGTATATACATACCATAGATATTATTCAACTTAAAAAGGAATAGGTATTTCTAAACATTTCCCTTGTAATTTCTTTTACTTTATATTTTTTAGTTATTTTCTTAGTGATTGCCCTGGGGATAATAAGTAACATCTAAATTTAGTTTGTAACAACCTAGTTTAGACAACTTTAGTTTGTAACAACTTCATATCAACAGTGTACAAAATCTTTGTTCCTATATAGCTCCATCCCCCACTTCCTATGTTTTCTGTAGTTGTCAATCCTACTAAGAGGCGTCCCCAACCCCTGGGGCTGTGGACCAAGGAGAAGACTGGCACTTAATTATTGCATTTTCTTTTGCTTTTTATTTGAGTGTGTGTTTGTGTGTGGGGGGCTTTATATTACTCAGTGACTTCTGCTCCCTAACTTTTCTCAGAGATATCTTTAAAGTGCTTCTTTGGGGGAATTTTCTCATTTATAGGAAGTTTTAGTCCTAGTTTCTGATTGCTTCAGTTGAAACTGTCTACAAACACAATGGGAAATTGGGGCTTCATACCGTCCACCTCTACCCCAAATGTTGAGAATTAAAAAGAACAAACCTGGTAAAATCCTGGAGACCAAAAGCATGCTAGACAGGGTGGGTGTCAGTGGGGAGCAGCAGCCCCAGGACGCCTCCCTCCTCCCTTGGTGGTTGAATCAGAGGGATGTAGACAGGCTGAGTGTGGTCCGAAGTAAAGGGTTTAAACTCTTTCATTCCTTAGCGGTTCTCACTCAGTGACACAGACAACTTGAAGGCGAAATAACTGAACGTTAGGAACCGGGCCACACGGCAGGAGGTGAGCAGCTGGCAAGCGAGCAAAGCTTCACCTATTGCTCCCCATCGCTCGCATTACCGCCTGAACCATTACCCTCCACCCCCCGTCTGTGGAAAAATTGTTGCTGAAATTGGGGACCGCTGCTATTGAGGATCCCTTGCATGTGATTTGAGCAGCTTCTCTCTTGTTGCTTTCAAGATTTCCAATTTGTCTGTCTTTCAACAGTTTACGTATTTCAAAAAGGATCTCTGAGTTTATCCCATCTGGAGTTTATTAAGCTTCTTCTATATGTAGATTAACGTTTTTCATCAAATTTGAGAAATTTTTAGCTATTATTTCTTCAAATATTTTATGCTTCTTTCTCTCCTCTCATCTGGGACTCCCATTATACATATGTTGGTACTTTTGATGGTGTCCTGTAGGTCATCTCTTAGGCTCTGTTCATTTTTTAAAAATTTCATTCTAAGCATTAATATAATTATTTCTCAGACTGTGTAATTTCAATTTGGCCTATCTTTTAAGTTCTTTCATCTATCTGCTCAAATCTGCTGTTGGGCCCCTCTAGCAAATCTTTCATTTCAGTTATACTTTTCAACTCCAGAACTTCTACTCGGCTTCTTTTTAATAATTTGTCTTCTCATTGCTATTCGCTTTAGTTAGATATTTATTCTCAATTTATCCTTTATTCTGTGGACATGGGCTCTGTGCATACCAGTCGTAAATGGTAGTTATTGTCATAACTCATTAAGATCATATCTAAGGCTCCTTTGAGCTTGGAGACCCTTGGAAACAGCATGGTGCAATACCATTCATGTTTATTAAGCATTTGTTTTTTCAGAATAAATGGTAATGAAGGTTGTGTTCTCAGGGACTATAGTAGGGCTCAATAAATGGGATTCCTTATTTAATTAAAATTAGAGAAAGTATTTTTCTTTTCAGAAGCCTAGTTGTGAGAGATAAAGAACCACATGTTCTGTAGCTAGCTGACAAATTTCTTTTACTTGTTTTTGTATCCACATGATTGATTGATGATTGTGAAAAAGCAAACAATGCTAATGGCCACTTTGGTAAAAACACACAGTGTTCAGACCTCAGGAGGATTACATTCTTTGGACAGGCTTTATTCCCAGGATATCAAACCCCTTGGCCATGACGGCAGCTACTGCTTCACATAGCAGCATACGCCACATGTTCACCTTCAATACTTCTCCTGAGAACATAGAAAAAGACAGTAAATTTTCTTTTTACAAATCACTATTAAAGAATCTATGTTACTTCTGGATTTTACTGAGAAGTGAATAGCCCAACCCATAGATGTTTTGGGGCTTTAATTAGAATCACCTTTACCTTAAACTATAAGGGGAAACAATCTAAGAAATAGAAGTGTTCTGTTCAAGAAATCTGTTTTCAACTGATGATAAAAGAGATACAAGGCCTGCATTGATTAGATTGTATTTTATCTTTCTTTTTAGAGTTCTTTCCTAGGCCTCATGGTCTGAATTAACTATAAACTTTAACACCATAATGGTGAGATATTTTTCCTAATGAAGTTTTAGTTCTCAGGCATGACTCTCAGAAATGCCTACTTGCCATGTAACACATTAATTCAGTCTACTTCATTAACTCTGTAACAGGGTAGAGCAAAAAGCCTACAAAAGGTATCATTTTTTTCCCCCAAGGGTAGTTTTCGTTATCAAGAACCACAAAGATTCATCCTGGGACCCTCAGTCACACTGCTTTTGTTGGAAATATCCTATTCCTAGTGGCCTTCTAATTGTTTTTCTTTAGAGTCTTATGGTTCCATCCCATGTGCCTGAGGGTGGGGAAACTAGTCAGTTTGGGAATGGGAAGAATTCCGTTTATGCTTTTATTAGAGCTAGCTCATTTTGTCTTGTGTATATGATATGGATTAATGTGTAACTGGGGGAAAAATGGGGGGGGGGAGGTGGTTTCCATAAATAAAATAAATTGAAAACCACCTACATGCAACTCAAATAAATGCCTTGTTGGTGCCCAATCCCCAAAATGACTATTGGATGAACCACTCACCAGTTTGTCGATCTTTCTCCACACAATAGCAGCTATCATAGAATTCTGTGAAAGTAGTTGCCAGCTCATAGATATAATCACAGAGAGTGTGGAGAAATAAGTCATCTAAAATCTTCTGCAGAACCTCAGGGAACCGCAAAATGCACCGGCCTAGTTTCCATTCCTTCTCATGGTCCAAAATGATCTTGGTCTCTCGAGCAGCTTTCTGGAGCATTTCTTCATCAATACTGGCCAGACGCGCAATTGACCTGAAAAATCAGGTAACAGCCATCATTCCCCTTTGTTAAGTACATTCTTTTCCATTGAAACATGTAATAAGAAGTGACTGATATAAACTAGAAATGATCATAATTTGATTCAAAACAGAACAATGTTGTACCCACAATTACCTGATTCTAGTGAAGGCATACAACAAGTAAGCCGCTGTATTTCCTCTGTCATCCAGCATTTTGTCAAAGGAGAAGATATAGTCATTCAACCGGTTATGGGAAAGATCAGCATATTTGATACAGCCATAAGCAACAGATGTCTGAGCAGCCTTCAATTCCTCTGTGGTTAAGACCTTTTGGAAAAAGAAAAAAATACTTCATAATCCTGTCTCATAGACAAAAGATGGGCGTAAGGAGCATCTAACGGTGCTTTTTAATCAGTAAACTTTAATAAATATCAACACTGAGGTAGGAAAACATGGACCAATCTACAAAGAAGTGAACAATGAAAATACAATTCATCAGCTCTGCATAACGAAGAATGTTTCCATGAGAAACTTGATTTGTAAATTATGAAGTGTCCTCTTGAATACGTTACTCAGTAAGTGAGAAATGGAAAGCACCAATTATTAGTTTATATCCGCTTCATTCCATCAAAGATTCCGAGGTAGCTTACAGGAAACAAGTACAGTAAAATAAAAACAAAAATTAGGGTCAGGTAATTAACTGGAATTAAAATAGGGTGTCAAGAACTGGAGATCTAATATTGTTTTGCTAAATTTGGTCATACATTCTGAAGCATTATTAGGTCACAAGTAAGTAAGTTAAGGATTTCTGTTCTGGACATGATGCAGTAGCTTGAAGTAGACTAACCCTTCCAGCAAAATCAACTACTTAAAAGCTGAATAAGTTATATGAAACAACCGTTTGAAGTCACCAGAGAGCATCAACACAAGGACACCATTAAGACAACCAGCCGGCATGCTATCTGTCGGCCAGAAAAACCTAACTAGGATGATGATATCATCTAGAACCGTCATAATTTTTCATCCACAATGTCAGATGAAATGACTAAAAACCAAGAGGTGAGGTAGGGGGAGGGAGAAACAAGACAACAGAAACAACAAAAACAAGTCAACAGCAACTTTAAAGTCTGGAATTGTTTAAAGAATACTTATTAGCTACAAAGAAGAAAAATAGTAACTTTACAGTGGAGAAACTGATAATATCACCTTAACAAAGTGATCAAAATTAATATTAACAATCATGAGAAATATCAACATCATGTGCCTCCTGAAATAAAAAAGTGAGAAGAACTCCTATCTTCCCAAGACTGCATAACTGGAATTTAACCATGAGGAAATACCAGATAAATCCAGCTGAGGGACATTCCACAAAAAACCTGACCCTTCGTAAGTGTCAAGATCATGAAAGTCAAAGAAAGAGCAAGGAACTGCCCAGATTAAAAAAGAATAAGGAGACATGAAAACTAAATGCAACATGTGATCTTGGACTACAAAAAGGACGTCTGTAAGACAAATGGCAAAACTTGACTAAGGTCCGCAGATTAGTGAATTGTATTGCAGCAATGTTAATTTCCTGATTTTGATAATCATACTACGGCTGTAAGATGTTAATGTTTGGGGAAGCTAATATGCGAATTCTTTGTACCATTTTACAATTTTTGGTATGTCTGAAATTATTTCAAAATGAAAAGCTAAAAGAAAAATTTCAAAATGAAAAGCTAAAAAGAAAACTATGATTAAGGTATTCAACTGAGAGACAAAATTGTATGAAAAGCAAAATTTCAATAGACACTTGGAATACAGAACAGCATAATATCTGAAGTAGATAAATATTCAAAATAAAGCACGGAGAGAAGAAAAGTGGAAAAAAAAGTGAAAGACACTTTGGGAGACCGTCAAAGTTCTAACATAATATATGTACTTAGAATTCCAGAATAGAATGGGGCAAAGATGCAATATTTGAAGAAATATGGCTGAGAATTTTCCTAAACTGATGAGGAACCCAACCCACAGGAAGCTCTGCAACTCCCAAGCAAGGTAAGTACAAAGGAAAGAAGGAAACTCCCTAACTCCCTCTCCAAACCAAACCTAGGCAATAAAAAAAACTGCAGGGAGGAATAAAGTTCACAGGAAAGGGTAAATATGTGGATAAATATAAATGAATAGATGGTCTAAAACAAACACTGTACAAAAGACTTGAACAGACCCTTCACAAAAGACACCCAGATGGCCAATAAGCAATAGTCAACATAAATTACTCATCAGAGAAATGCAAATTTTAACCATAGTGAGATGCTAATACACATTCACCAGAAAAGCTAAAATAAAAGACTCACAAAAAGTTATAGTGGAAGATATGGGGCAACTGGAACAATCACATATTAGTGGTGAGAGTGTACAATGGTTACAACTCTGTCCTTGGCACAGTTTTTAATAAAGTTAAGCATAAGCCCACCCTACAACCCATCAATGCCATTCCTAGATATACATCCAAGAGAAAAAGTGCATGTACCCATAGAGTGGCTTGAACAGCAATGCTGAAATAGTCAACAAACAGAAACAACCCTAATGTCCATCAACAGAAGAAACATAATACTATTAGCTAGGGACTTCCCTGGTGGCACAGTGGTTAAGAATCCACCCACAAATGCAGGGGACACGGGTTCGAGCCCTGGTCTGGGAAGATCCCACACGCCGCGGAGCAACTAAACCCGTGCACCACAACCACTGAGCCTGTGCTCTAGGGCCTGTGAGCCACAACTACTGAGCCCGTGTGCCACAACTACTGAAGCCTGTGCGCCTAGAGCCCATGCTCCACAACAAGAGAAGCCACTGCACACCGCAACAAAGAGTAGCTCCCGCTCGCCACAACTAGAGAAAGCCCGAGAGCAGCAATGAAGACCCAACGCAGTCATAAATACATACATACTATTATCTAGCAATAAAAAGAAATGAACTACTGATACACCTGGAAAACAGAACACACGTTATGATTTCATTAAAGTCCTCAAACAAAAGTGATCTATGGTGACAAGAAACTTTCTGGGGTGATGGAAATATAACTTGATTGGTTGGTGTTATCATGTCTATACATATGTGTGTGTAAAAATTCATCAAGCTTTACGTTTTACTGTATGCAAATCAAAAGATACTAGCTGAAATGGCCAAATAAATGGAAGAGTCAAAGCAGTTTTTGTTATCACTGCAGACTAAACAAATTGATTAGGTGACTAAATTTTCCATTTTTCATCTGATTGTGCCACTTGTGCCTAAGCCAGAACTAAAAGGCAAAACCGTTCTGGAGATACCAACTGGGTATACCTGACAACCACCTACTGGAAATAGAGAAAAAAAGTATTTTACATTTCATTTTGCTAACAGTGGAAAGGGAACAGATGGGAAGAATGTAGCCTTACAGCCTGCCTTCATGCTCTCTGGATTATCAGTGATCTACCCAAACCAAACAAGACAGTGTGTCCTCAAAGAACCTTTTTTTTGTTTGGCTCTTTGATGTCTACATTTCTTCCTATTCTGTGTCTCTTTCTGTCATTTTGCTCTTCTGTTTATAGTAATTATGTTCATTCCAAAATACCACTTGACTTGCAGGACAGTAAAAGACCTAAGACTCTTTGAATCTCAATCCTTGACCTCTGTTATTCCCATCTTAAATTTTTTTTGATGCTTTTTTTCCACTTTGATGCAGTTCCTCCAAATTCCACACAGATCCAACCACAGTCCTTTCTAAGGGTGCTATGAAAGCCCATCATGTTTCCTACTCTGATGGCTCGTCAGTGGCCGAGAGTGGTAGGTGTTTACTGCTATGTTCATTCTACAAATGCTCCCAGACAAAGGAGCTCAGCAGATGTACACTCTAATGTAGGCTCTTCACTAGACCGTCTCAATCTTCAATATTCTCCCATCACTGGTTCAAAGCAGTGACAGGTGAACTGCCAATAAGAAGCAGATATTCTGTGCCACATTAACAAAGGCGAAAAAGGCCATGGCCTTTTGTAATAGCCAAGAACTGTATTTTCACAATAAATACTCAACAATTCAAGAAACAAACTGTGCAATAAAATCTGAGTAATATAAGCCTATCAAAAGTGGACTGACTCCTTATAATCCTTTCCAGTTCTCTCAATAAAGACAAAAATAAAAAACCACAACACCATGCATGCTACACAATACACAAATAAGTCTTTGGATTACCTTGTCTCTTTCTTTTTCCTTCAATTTGTCCATGGAGCGTTTTAGTCCTTCTTCCAGAAGGTCTATGAGGCGCACCGTTTCACCTGATCGTGTTTTAAACTTCTTCCTAATAAAATTTAAATGTCCCAGTTAAACAGATTTTGAAGCAGACCTTCCAACTTAGAAATCTTTGAAAATTAAGGTTTGACACTGCCTTATTCAGCTGACAACCAGGGAGGATGCCTAGATACAGTCAAGTGTCTTTCATCTATTAACCCTCAACTCCAAGCATTCTATGCTTTAGACCCCTAATAGCATTCTCTACATGTTCACCTTTAATACATTCGTTAAAACAGAAAAAAGACATCCGTTAATTTGTTCATTTTTCTGAACACAAAGTTTGGCTCAGTTGTTTTACCTTCGTAGAGAATTATTAATTAACTACACTTTTGCTTCTAGAACTGCTTGGGAAATAAGCAAATTCTTAACTGGAATCTTACTTGCATTTCTCTGAATAGTAATTCCATCTGTCCAGTGGTAACCAACCCTAGAAGCATATCGGAATCAGCCTGAGAACTTTAGAACTGGATGCCAGGGCCCCATTCATACTCACTGAAATCAGAATCTCTGTGGATGGGGCAAAAGTACTGATAAGCACTGCCCTGGGTAACTGCACTATTAAAAAGCATTTCATGAGGGGCTTCCCTGGTGGTGCAGTGGTTGAGAGTCCACCTGCCGATGCAGGGGACACGGGTTCGTGCCCCGGTCCGGGAGGATCCCACATACCGCAGAGCGGCTGGGCCTGTGAGCCATGGCCGCTGAGCCTGCGCGTCTGGAGCCTGTGCTCCGCAACAGGAGAGGCCACAACAGTGAGAGGCCCGCGTACCGCAAAAAAAAAAAAAAAAAAAAAGCATTTCATGAAAATTGGATTTTACCTATTAAAAAGAAGTTTGCAAGACATTCAAGTATATGATGTCCGTCTTTTTCTTTCTGTTTTTTTTAAGTTAAAAAAATCCTTCCATCCCAATAATGGTACAAAGGAAGCATGTTTTTCTATCTAACACGAAGTCTGCCAAAGTAATTGTGATACTTCCTGTTAAAGTTATATGTTCAGAGCTGCCTTAAAAAGGATCATCTTGCCCTTCATTATAGAATTAAAACTCCTTTATTATTCCAAAAATATATTAAATACTTCCATAGCTTTCCTTATACCATCCCCTGCCCTCCTTGAGTGTTCCAACAACTTCCAGACCTTCTGTGTGATGAAATGATATCCATCATAAAGCCTAGCCAAAATGCTAAGAAAGCCTTCCTTAATGTCTCCACTTTGCAATAACTGGTCTTTCCCATTATTCCCTACCTGCGCCTGCCTTGAATTTTTGTTTTTTTGTGTTGGTCTACTCCTCTGACCAGTGGTTCTAATAAGAGGGATGCATACCTGAATACCAAAAGAGCTTTCAAAAACAGATGCCTAATACCCACTGTAGACCTAATAAGTCAGTAACTCTCCTGGTAGGGCCTGGCATGTATATTTTAACAGGCTCCACAGGGAACTGCTCTGCTTTAGATGACAGGCTTCTTCTTCAGGAAGGAGGCCATGTTTTATGTTATCTTCATGTATACACTGTGGAGCACCCAGCCAATGAGGTGCTCAATGAACAGGAAGATGATCAAATAAAATAAGTTATTTATTGTAAAAAGCCTTAAAACAGAAAAATTCACTAAAAAATAGGTGGCAGAATCTGAGCATTTTAATGTCAATATTTAAAATACGGTAGGCTGCTACTGGCTAACTATCACTGATATTATTTTTCTTTTTTATGGTGTAGGACACCATAATTACATGATACCGAATGCAGAAATATAAAACAACCAAAAAAAGAAGTAAAAAATTCCTTAGCCATTACATGATAAATTAAATGCCAATATATAAATATTGGTGATAAATATCAGACATAAAAGGTAAATGTGTTAATTTTCTCCTAACTGTAGGAATAATCGTCTAAACGTTAGTCAAAAAAAACAATAGGGGCTTCCCTCGTGGCGCAGTGGTTGAGAGTCCGCCTGCCAATGCAGGGGATGCGGGTTTGTGCCCCGGTCCAGGAAGATCCCACATGCCACGGAGCGGCCATGGCTCACGGTAAGGACCCAGTGTCTTCTAATTAACAAAAAAGCACAGCTATACAGAAGAGTCATATGTTACAATTAAATGTCTGATCTAAGGTATCTGGTCTCCATATAATCTTGTATCTAAAATAAATACCCTGACACCCCTAGCCTGCCTTTTACATGCTTAATTAGGGCTTTGGTACACTGGCTTGTTAAGCATCTTGAGCTAGCTTATGCAGTTTTTAGAAACATCACCCACTTTTACGTGATGGTAGTATTTAGGCCATGTCACCAAATCTAAAATGATACGGTGATTAAATAGCTAAGTGATCCTAAGACAGTATTAAATGTAAGATGTTAAAAATTTCTCTGAATTCTCCCTAAAAGGCTACATTCTCTGGCAGTGGTAAGACATAGGCACAAAACATCTCAGCTGCGTATACCACTACAGCATACGTAGACTATGGTATCAAATGAAATATAGCCTCTTTCAAAGAAATCTGGGGGTTAGGTGTGTCATTTCCACCTTCAGATTTTCCAGACTTACTTGTCTTCCCCCAGTACCACACCAAATCCAGCATGAGACACTCGAGTTACTGCAGGGTCATACCAACCAATCATCTGAGCACCACCAAATATTGTCTGGAAGTGTAAAGACTACAAAGGAATAGAAAGAGAAAGTTACTTGCTAAACTTTCTAATTAAAAAAATGACTGAAAGCTCTTCTGCTCAGGAATAAAAATTTGTAAAATTTAAATCACTCACACATCTTGTAAGGCAAGTAAAGTTGTAAAAGCTCTTCTTTCTTCCTTATACATGAGAAAAGGAACACCCTTTCAGTTTACAGAGACAAGCGGGAAAGCTGAGAAGTGTACAAGTTTGGCCAAATCCAAACCCTGTTCTTTTCCTTATATTACATTACTTTTCTGAATTTTTGTAGGGAAATTTATAGGGTCTTATAGGGCCAAATGCCTCACCAACTGGACAATCTAAACATATACAAATCTTCAAACTCACTTACTTGTCCACTGTCTACCACATAGATGATCATATCTGCTTTTTCCTCAAACAGTCTTTGTTTAATAGCAGCCAGGTCAGATGTGTCATAGGTATAACCTCCATCTGATTTTACTATGGTTAATGGTATGGAACATCCTGGAACAAACACAATCTTTCTGCCATCATCCACTTGCACAAATCCTAGAAGAAAAAAAACTTTATTAATAATGTTAAAAGAATCTTAAAGGACTATAAATGCTTAGCCATTATAGGATATTTATGAGAGAGCTCAAAAAAAAAATCACAGGATTTTTTCCCTCAATGTGACCTAGTATGAGCCTTGGAAAATGGCTATTGTCAAGGTTGTCTGGGCACCCAGGGTGTGTTCAGGGCACAGGTGAGATATCCTGGCAGTTTTCTGGACTAACACTACACTCTTCATAGAGCATCCCACTGGAGCCCAAACTCTTCATAGAGCATCCCACTGGAGCCCACCTGCTCAGCAGACACAGAACACGGAAATCTGTGCTTTGTTTTCAAGCTGGAGTCACAGCCTTCCTTTGGGAGGAGGATGCAATTTTTATCATTACCTCTTAAAATGTATTCATTCATTTACAGTTTTAAAGTTAAAACTGCAACAGAGTTCAGGAAACAAACATGGCAGGATTTAGCATTTAGAATGGTTAGTGAAAAGTAAAAATAAAATCATGTTCATACACTCATAATGAAAAAGACAAAATTCTTGGATGCAAGAAAGGACAGGAGAGTACATGATGGTAAAAACAGCTATCTTTGAGTGCATGCTACTATGTGCTAAATACTATATTAAGCCTTAAATTCAACCTTCACCATAACTCTCTGCAGTAAATATTGTTATTACTGTTTTTTTTTACACTTCAGGAAACTGATGCTTGGTAAGGCGAAGGCACTATAAAATGCTGGTTAAAAACAAACTCTGGGGCTTCCCTGGTGGCGCAGTGGTTGAGAGTCCGCCTGCCGATGCAGGGGACACGGGTTCGTGCCCCGGTCCGGGAGGATCTCACATGCCGCGGAGCGGCTGGGCCCGTGAGCCATGGCCGCTGAGCCTGCGCATCCGGAGCCTGTGCTCCGCAACGGGAGAGGCCACAACAGTGAGACGCCCGTGTACCGGAAAAAACAAAACAAAACAAAACAAAAAACAAACTCTGAAGCCAGACTGCCCAGGTTTGAATCTCAGACTTATTACTTATTAGCTATGTAACTCTGGGAAGTTACTAACTTCTCTGTGCTTTTCTCATTATTAAAATTTCATTATCTTAAGTGTACAAATAAAATACGCTAGAGAGGGTAGAGAAAAGGGAACCTTCTTACACTGCTGGTGGGAATGTAAATAGGTGCAGCCACTATGGAAAACAGTATGGAGGTTCCCCAATAACCTAAAACTAGAGTTGCCATGTGATCCAGCAATCTCACTCCTGGGCATATATCTGGACAAGACTATAATTCGAAAAGATGCACGCACCCCTATCTTCACAGCAGCACTATTTGTAATAGCCAAGACATGGAAACAACCTAAATGTCCATCAACAGATGAATGGATGAAGAAGATGTGGTACATATATACAATGGAATACTACCCATAAGAAAGAATGAAATAATGCCATTTGCAGCAACATGGATGGACCTAGAGATTATCATACTAAGTGAAGTAAGTCA
Organism: Monodon monoceros; assembly: GCF_005190385.1. Lineage (NCBI taxonomy): Eukaryota > Metazoa > Chordata > Mammalia > Artiodactyla > Monodontidae > Monodon > Monodon monoceros. Next base: position 143,513,932 of record NW_021703768.1, on the reverse strand, counting down.
GACAGAGAAAGACAAATACCATATGATATCACTTATATGTGGAATCTAAAATATGACAAAAATGAACCTATCTACAGGACAGAAACAGACTCACAGAGAACAGACTTGTGGTTGCCAAGGTGGGGGGAGGGAGGGAGTGGGAGTGTGGGGTTAGCAGATACAAACTATTACATATAGAATGGGTAAACAAGGTCCTATTGCACAGCACAGGGAACTATAGTCAACATCCTGTGATAAACCATAATGGAAAAGAATACGAAAAATATGTATTTACACATACATACATACACATATATACATATATATATATATATAACTGAATCACTTTGCTGTACAGCAGAAATTAACACAACATTGTAAATCAACTATATCTCAATTAAAAAATTTTTTAAAAATTCATTATCTTAAGAGTATGGTCCCTAGGCTCCAGAATGTGACTAACAAATACCATTTGTCATTCAAGGAACCAAGTTTCCTTGCAGATATCAGATTGGTTGAATCCAGATCTAAGGGAAATGGTCGAAAAACATAAAAGATATTAAACCTAATTTACAATAATGCTAAAAGCAATCCAGTTGTCACATCTGGAAGATATTAAGAAATTAATTTATTATTCTGAAAACTGATAAAGAAAGAAAAATAAAGGACCAAGAATTTATACTGTTTGTCTTCTATGAATTGTACCTCAGGATAATCAAAATGATTATGTGACAAAGTTCTGCACATGAGAATTCCAGGTAACAAAGGAATGACAGAATGCCACCGTTTTCCAATCTCTAATGAAATAATGGAACAAAGTCATGACAATCAACAGCTGCTAAAACCTCTAGGGGAAAGTCTAATGGGGAAATTAAAGGATAGATCAGGCTGACAACACCTAAACCCACTAATTCATCTTAACATCATAGTAAGAGAGCCAACCAAAAATTGGCATTCTTGCAAATTAAACAAGACAAAACAAAAAAGGGAAGAAAATAAAAACACAAACCAGAATTTAATCAAACCTCTTTAGAAAATACAGATAGAGGAATTGTTACATAACATTATATGGGAATCTCTGTAAGACAAACAGCCTAGTTTCTTCAAATAAATGAGAAAAAAGGATGGGGCTAATGGAGAGAAACCCATGACCTACAGAATTTATAGTAAACAAATGTGCAGACATTGAAAAAAAATACTCATGATTAAAAAAGATTATGAATCAACTTGGGAAATTTGAACTCTTGACTCACTATTTAATATTAAGGAATTATTAACTGTCATGGAATAATAATGGTATTGTGGTTTTGGGGTGGGATGAAGGGCCTGTTGTTTCAGAGACAAACCAAAGCAGTTATACATGAAATTATATGATATAAGCAGTGTATATAGGAAAGTATAGACATAGTAAGATCGGCCTGCATTCATAATTAACTTGGGTAACAAGTGCATGGAGTTGGGGATTACTAGAATATTCCCTCCGCTTTTGCCTATGTTTGAAAATTTGTATAATAAAGTTAAAAAAAAAAACAACTCACCTCTATCTTCAAAATCCTTCACAATATCATTCATCATATCTTGATAGAAGGATTCTCCCCTCTCTATTAAAGAGATGTCCAACGCCTCATAGATTTTATTAAACTCTAGGGAAAAAGTTACCAAATAAAGAAAATGTATAATTTAAACAAATAGGAAACATGCATCTTACCTTAAAAGAAATTATTTAATTGAAGCATTTGGAAGGAAATTAATTACATGAAAATGTATGAAACAGAGCATTACATACATACTGCCATTTTGAAAATTTGGAAAGAATATAGCAAGATACATACCAAAATTATTAATAGTGGGTAGGAATACAGATAATGTATTTCCTTTTTTCCTGTCTACATTTATTTTGTTCCTGCAAGGAACAAATACCTACTGTAATTTTTAAAAAATTTACTCTTAGAAAATGTAAATGAGAAGAAAAAAAGAAAAGCCTTTCCTATTTGGAGTTCAACTGTTTACTGAATTTTCTTATATAGTTTTTTCTAATTTGTACCATTTATCTGTTTCTCTAGCCACGCATTAGTGACACAAGATAACCTACAGTAGCACAACACATTTTACTGCCTAGTGTGGCAAAACAGCCATCAGCCTTTTCCAAAGATCTACTGGCTATTCTTGTTCATTTATTCCTCAAAGTGACCTTTCAGATTATGTTAAAATTGTCTTAAAACCACAAATGAATGTGGAGAACTAGGGGATTATGCATGACACTCTGTCCAAACATTCTATTCCATCCTTTTGCGTATTCCCCTTCATTTTAGCCCTACGCATTCTTGGATAGACTTATTCCTAACTATTTTTATAGCTTTGGATGCTACTGTGAATAGCATCTTTTTCTCTTCTACTTTCTTTCCTAATTTTTCCTGACTTCTGAGGAAGTTAAATTTTGCACCTGCCTGTCTTTATAAACTTTCTTTGCAGTTTCAACTTCAGAAAATACTTAAGAAAAATAATCTATTTGCTAGTCCTTGAAAATTTAACATGTCATTCAAGGTCAATTTTGAATACTCAAGAAACTGTATGCAATAGTATGTTAGATGAATGAACAAAGCCCAGAAACTCACCTTGGCGGGAGACATCACAGATAAGCTTCCAAGCTTTTATGATGTCTGGATTTTTACTCTGGAGCAAAACAACACACTGGTATGCTCTCTTCTTAAATTCCTCCTCGGTATCAAATCTCTTCTTCGATTCCTGTGTTTAAAAAAAAAAAAAAAGGTAAGGTTTGTAAAGAGTGACCCCCATATTTCTAGATAAAAAATTTGTACATTTCTCAAAAAGACCTAGACAAACCCCACAAATAGACCAGAGTGAGGAAGTAAAAATTTAGAACACCAGAGCAAGTGCTCTATCTCAACAAAGAGTATTGTTACAAATGAATGTGCCAATAAAACCCTATTATTTCCTCTGAAATAATTTTTCTTAAAAATATAAAATTCTCACCACAGTGCTACCTCTACTTTTCCAATTCACACCAATGCTATGTTCCAGGAGAGTAATAATGAATAGCTAACAGACGAGGAGGAATTTTCTGGGCTCTATTTTCCATTCTGGATGAGCAATTTTTTTTGTAATTAAAAATAAAATTGCTTTCATTGTTTTTATATCTATTTTGAAAACAACACATGCTTACTAAAAAATATATATATATATATATTGTTAATCCCATCCCAAACTCACCAGCAATAACATTTTGATGGAAATTCTAGACATTTCTTTATAATTACAGATCTATGTGTTTAAAAAAAACTGGAAATATATGGCTTTTCTTTTACCTTGGTTTTAAAATTTAGCAATGTATTAAAAACATTTTATTGCATTAATAGATTTGCCTCATTATATTCAGTGCACAGAATCCCAAGAGACTATAAGTTATTTCACCCACCTGATACCAGTAAACAATTTATTTTCAATTTTTTCATTAGAAAATACATACCAAAAGACAAAAATAACTTCAAAAAACCCAATAACAACCAACCAAAAAACCCACAAATGTTTACTTTTTAATGCAGTAATCCTATTCTTGGGATACTGTCTATCATAAGGAAACAATTTTAAAAAGGAAAAAGACCTACAGTATGAAGTTTGAGCTCCCCCCAAATGGGGGAAGAAAATCCAACAATAGGGAGTGAAATAAACTTTGGTCCACAAATCCAAAATAATGTGCTGTTATAAAGTAACATGAAAGAGTTTGATAAAATGTTTAACAGGCAGAATACAAAAATGATATTATAACCACAAATGATATAATACATGTTTGAATGTTTGTATACAGATAAGTAAAGGAGTCACACTAACTGATTTAAAATTATGGTTTATGGTAAACTGTCTTTAAAAAACTGTTTATATATACTTAACAACGCTTTCAAAATATATAAAATGAAGACGAAAACTACAGCATCAGAAATTTTTAAATATTAAAATGTATTTTGACTAACAAACTCCTAAATTCACTTAAGAATGGGTAATGTAGAATTAAATTTTTAACATACACCAATAAAAAAAGCAAACATGATGTGTTAAGGAACAGAGTTTAGCAACTGTTATAGTAGCTTCAAATACCATTTTAAACTCCCTAAGGAAAACAAATAATTGTGATAAATGATAAACACACAAATAATAGAACAATAAATAAAATCAAACCTTATAAAAAGCCTGAAGATCCCCAATGGGAGGTGAAACTGTTAGGTAATCCGGAAATCTGTCTTGCAGGTGAGCAATGAGCATGCCAAACTGGGTTCCCCAATCTCCTACATGGTTTAATCTAATACCAAAAACAGAACATAAAATCGCTTTAAAATGATAAACATGGTTAAATTAGAGGAATTATATTCCATTAGGAACCACTAACATTAAGTGCCAGTACATCACATTTAGTAATATCTTTCTATGGAGGTGTTTCCTCAACTGGTCTGAGAGGCAAAGACCAGGTCTGTTATGTTTAGCATCGCATACCCAGGAATGGAGGCTGCAAACAGCAGGCCTCTAGGATTTGCTGAATGAAGTTCCTATCAATGGACTGTGATCTGTTTATTGTATAGTTAACTGGGACAATGGCAGCTGGGCCAATGTTGGTCATTACCACAATTTTATGAAAATTTAACTTTTCAACTAATTATCTTAGTGTAATTAGCGGTTCCCAAATGTCAATGGACAAAATTCTTCAAAATATGTCAATCCAACCACTTCTCATTCCTCACGGCTTTCATCTAATCTCAAACCACCAGATCATCTCTTAACTGGATTATTAAAACAGCCTTCTAATTCATTACTATAGTTCTCCCTTAGTTGCCTAGCTTCTTCACAGAAACCAGAGTAATCTCTAATTAGATGACATGCCCTACTAACTAAGACTTTCCAATAACTTCTCACCGCACTTAATAAAATCCCAATTTCCTACCATGGCCTACGAGGCCCAGCACCATCTGTTTCTTGCTTACCTCTCCCACTAGACTATATACCCCGAGTATACACGAGGCAATCAAGAAATATTTGTGGAACAAATGGGGGAGCTTTTTCCTTGGTTCCGCCCCCTACCCCAAGTCTTAAAAGCTGTTAGTCCAGAGGAGGGGCCAAGGACATAATTTAAAAGCCTAATGGGTGATTATGAAGCAGAACCACACTGATGAATCACTGATTTAGTCAAAGATTCTTTCTCAAGTGACATTTTCCCTTGTCTATAGAAATCTCCAAAGAAAGCCAAGAGTACATACCGCAGCACATTATATCCTGCAAACTCAAAGAGGCGGCACATGCTCTCTCCTATGATTGTCGACCTGAGATGGCCTACATGCATCTCTTTAGCTATGTTGGGAGAGGAAAAGTCAACTACAACCTAGGATAAACAATAAAGATTTTTTTTTAAAGGGGTATAAACATTTTATTCTGCTAACACATTCATTAATAACATTTAATAATAAACTTAAGACTTAAACAGTAGCTTGCATTGTAATTCAATTGTGTTAGGTTTTCTGATGAAACCTGTCCATTATTAACTGAAAAATAATCAAATTTGTTTAAACAAATTCTATTCTCTAATCTATCCTCTATTTCAGAGATAACTCATAAATATCGGTTGGCTACCTCAAATGCTTTATGGAATGAAAGGAAAAATCACATAGCAATCAAGACCCAGGGGAAAAGTTACTTCACAGCTATGTTCATAATCTCAAAGTATTAATGATTAAATCTCAGTATAAGAAGTAAAAGCCATTCCTAGTTACAACTAACACAATTCTAATGTATTATTATATCAATCAAAAATTGTACATATACCTTTTTGTTTTCTCCAATGGCAGGTAGTTTAACACCATTCACCAAGAGGTTGGTCAACTGTTGTGATACAAAGCCCTTTCTTAAGTGGACATTAATAAAACCTAAAGAACAATAGAGAAGAGAAAAAAAATCAGACAGCCTCCAAACCTGAGGATTGCTCACCCCCAAAGCCTTTCTCAATTTCACTTACGCTGGCTCCAGAGCCTTAGTCTGGTTCTGGCAAAACTTTTCAGGCTTCCAACACCACTTGCGGCCTTGGCTTGAGCCCTCCTGTAAGTTCCCTGTTTCAGCATCTATTTCAAACTTTCACCACCCTCCTGAAAGCTTCTTACTTAATTCAGGGCCCCTTCACTCTCAGCAAATGATTTATTTACCTCTTAACAGAAAAGAGGTGATTCTTTCATACAGAATACCTGCCATGATCTATCTCCTTTTTGCTTATGAAGAACTAAGCCAGAGGGAGGAAAAAGTTAACTCATCCAAGACTAGGGTGGCTAAGTCTAGTTTAAAACTACAGTTTCCTAACTCTCAATCTAAGGTGCTTTCATCATCTTGTTCAGTATACAAGTTATAACCCTATGTTTATATTTAAAATGGTTTTCTTGGGAATTCTCTGGCGGACCAGTGGTTGAGACTCGGCACTTTCAATTCTGTGGGCCCGGGTTCAATCCCTCGGTCGGCAAACTACTGGTAAAAATCCTACAAGCCGCGTGGCACGGCTAAAAAAAGTTTTCTTATTTCTAAAGGACTCAGCAATCAATACAACTACTTAAGAAAGATAACATTATGACATACCAGGACCAGCAATTTCAACTTTTTCAATATATTCATTGTCTGGGAGGTGTTTGATAATGTTTCCAGCAATTTCCCTTGGATTAACTTTCTGTTCCTTGGTTTTGAGCATCTATAAAACATAAATGATTCATTACACAACAGGTTTCAGCAAGGTAGTAGGAAATGCACAACTGACAAAGCATCAGATGCATTTGACATAAGACCCATCAGAAGGCAGGAAAGCAGAGACCAATAACCTTGTAAAGGGACTGATTAAAGCATCAGACATCAAAGTGCCAGAAGGAATAAAAAAGTGCCAAAACCACAGGACCTCCATTTGAAAATGAGTTGCCAAAACTAACTAGAACTTTTTAATGAAGACTTCTAAAGTCTTTAGTTATAATGCCCGTTTCCAGGATATTCACAATCCTAATTTGCAAATATTCAGAGTTGAGTAATAAATAGCACCCTTATAAACTTAACCCCAGCATAGACACACAAAAATTATCTAGAAAAAAATCCGGTCTCTTTAGATGAAGCCTTTCTATTCAGCAATGAAAAGGAAGCAAAAAGTCCCAAACCAGGGGCAATAAACTACTAACACATTAGACAATGTAGCTATTAGAAATAGGGAACTCCTCTGCCTGAATATGAAATACACAAGCCCACCTCAGAGACACATCTCCACCAAATATTTGATGGGAATGCTGGTTCTAGACAGCTAACTTTTAATCCTTCAACAATAACACAAAGCCATCCTGGACACAAAAGGAGGGAAGTGCCAAAATAATACCAACTATTACCCTTAAACATTGAGAATACATATATATAGAATATATATATATAATTTAAATATTCAAATTGGTGCTTTTTAAAAATTAAAAACACACATATTCCCTTTCTTCAAGTTTTTCAGAACTGTGGAAAATGTTTTCACTGAGGATACAATTTGCTATTATTTATGCAAATGGTAATGATAATTATAATGCTTAAGAAAACCAAATCATCAAGAATGCTTTATAATAATATAATCACCTGACAGATACCCATAGCACTATTACACTGATAGTCCCCAAACTTGGGCTGTTGGCTTGGTGTCACTATCAGTGGAGGATTTTCCAAACCTGGATAGGCAGCCTTAATGGCACAACCAAAGACCTCTTGTAGGCAACTATTGATGTTAAGCATATTTTTAGTTGGTTTGCTCCTTTCTGCTTGAAGACTCTGTAAGAAAAGAATAAAAATGTCAATAAATTCTAAATTATCATACAAAATTTTCCCAAATATTTTGCGAAACCTTGAAATGTCTTCAGAAGAACTGAAAGGTAATATACACTGATAGTGTAATGCTCTCATACCTAGGATATGCTGAGAAACATTAATAGAACAAGTCTATCCCATAGCATCTAAGACATACATGTAAAAATGTCCTGAGTACTTTCTTTCTACAGTTATTTATTTATTTTTTTTTGCGGTACGCGGGCCTCTCACTGTTGTGGCCTCTCCCGTTGCAGAGCACAGGCTCCGGACGCGCAGGCTCAGCGGCCATGGCTCACGGGCCCAGCTGCTCCGCGGCATGTGGGATCTTCCCGGACCAGGGCACAAACCCGCGCCCCCTGCATCGGCAGGCGGACTCTCAACCACTGCGCCACCAGGGAAGCCCTCTACAGTTATTTTATCAGAACAGAAATTAGCAATAGAGAGTAAGGGGCTGATGGGATTTTCTCAGCTTCCCTAAAGCACTGAGAAAATAATACAAAATAAATCCTAAATAACTTCTTATCAAATGCTGGAACTGAAAGCTCTATGGACAAAAGAAATTAAAAAATATATTCTCTCCATTAAAATGCTGACCCCTTCAAGGCATGAAATGAAACAGATAAAAAATACTGCTGGGTAATATTAATATATCAGAATAACAGGTTGTTTTGTCTTACTGCTATTCCCATGTTGGACTACTACTACCTCCTATTTCTCACTTTCTCTGAAGTGGAATATATTCATTTAAGATAGTGTAGAATTAATTAATTACCTCTATTATTGCACTTTTCATACCTTCTCCAAATTATCTGTCTGTATCACCAGACTTCTGATTGCAAAGAAAGTGTCCTATTTATGGCTCTATCCCTGGCACCTAGCATTGTACCTGCCATGTAGCAGGTCAAGATGACTGGTGACTGAACACATATGCTCATAACGGAATACAAATGAAAATGCTGCTACAAAGTAATCACAACTTTACATCAGTCAAAATGCCAATGATGTGCAATATGAATGGCAACAATAATGAAAACTATTATTCGAGTAGTACTGAACTGAGTACTACTGAGTAACTTGAGTCACAAGAACTGAGTCAAGTGCTTTATTTATTTATGTGCATTATTTTACTTCATCTACATAACAAAAATTCAGTTTGTGACTACTATCATCATTTCCTTGTGGGCTAGAGATTAAGTAACTGGCCAAAGATAACAAAGGCAAGTGGCAAAGTCAGGATTCATGGTCAGTACTGCTGGAATGGAGCATTTCAGGTTCTATGCTTCCTCGTCACCCTCTCTACCATTATGGAAGAAATTATATTCTTTAAACTCACTAAAATACTGATTTAAATTTTTAGTCAGTCAGTAATTGACTCCCCTGTGATGACACACTCAAAAAAGGGGAACATATGCTTTTCACAATGTAAAGGTTTCCAATAACAAATATTGGGTTGGCTAAAAAGTTCATTCGGGTTTCTCTCTAACATCTTAATGGAAAAACCCGAACAAACTTTTTGGCCGACACAATACTAAAGTTATTAGATATGATCCTAAGACCCAAAACCAATTGTAGATAAATCTCCATCTATTTTTAAAGGCTGGAAATATCAGTATATATGTATGGATGTGTGTATGTTTCTGTGTGTATATATGTAAACACACGTATATGAATCCATTGTACTTGATTTCTGCACCATGCAATTAAGTATTTGACTATAATTAAATACTTTTCCCCAACCTGTTTCGTATGTGCAAGTCTTTTCTCCCCCCAAATGGTAAGTTCCATGAGGTTAAGAAATATTACATACGGTACAAACACCTTTGCTATAACTCAATATAAGCATTCTGAAACACCTCACATTATGCAAAAAAACAAACAACAAAAAAAAACACCTCCTAAAACCACAGAGCTTAAGAGAAAATTAGCATCAGAAGCAGATTACTCAAAATCTCTGATTTTGTAATAAGAGCACCATCACATAGCAATCTTAACATTGTCACTGGTGAAAAACGTACCCATAATTCTAATAAGTACTAAGTAAATATAAGACTTAATCTTGGGGGGGGGAAGACAGCTCAGTAGGAGGGGGTATACAGAAGAGTTGAGGCTGTTGAGTTAATGAAAACAAGGGCAAAAATGCCTCTGAGACAACCATCCAACACGTGTTTCTAACTCAGAGCATGTGGCCAAAGTGAGCCAGAGGAAGAGGGTAGGTAGGGAGAATGGGCATCCCGCACTATTTATTCTTCTGTGGCTTGCTGTTCTCTGTTGCGTACCTTGTATTCAGTGCTGTTACTCAGTAGGGCAAAGTATCTATGAAGGAACCAATATGCCTTCCACATTACACTGAAAGAATTCTCCTATTTACAATTAGAGCTAGTTCCCATTATGAAAATGTGTATTAGAATACATTGTACTTCCTTTTGTATCTTTTCCCTCCTAGACTCTAGCACATATTAGGCATTTAACAATACCTCTGAATTGAAATAAATATAATAGGGAAATGAGTAGAAATAAGTGCAGAATGAATGAGGTAATCAGAAAGGTGAGATATTTTGGGGGCAATTCCATGGAAAAGGAATTTTGTGATTTTAGAAGACTCAAAGCTATTTTAAGCAGAAGAGATCACAGTAGGTAATAAAAAAGACTTCACGGGAGTGGGGCAGGCAGAGTCTAAGATGAATAAATGGGGTAAGCTTTGGAAAAAAGGTATAATGCCAGTGCAGCCTGGCTGAAAGTAGTACACACACAGGAGAACAATTATGGGAGTGAGGTCATCCTCTAGCATGTGTCATCAGCAGACCTGAAAGGCAGGCCAAGAAATTAAAACCCCAACTGAAGCGAGCTCACTATGTTGACAAAACTTATAAACACTGTTAGATCATGAAGTCATTAAATAAACAGTACAACACAAGCTTCCTGGAAAAAAATGTTCTGAAATTCTAAGTGGAAAAAAAAAAAAAAATATATATATGACGTTGTAAAATACGAAAGTAAAACTGTACAATAACCAACTTAAAGCAGAGAAGGGCTGTGGGTGTATTTAAAAATATTTCCATTTGATAGACGCAGTTATGTAAAATTAAGCTGGCCAAACACTTAGTATGATGAAACATTTCAAAGGGCCCTAGAAGGACAAGAGCAATTGCTCCATTATCTGCACCAAAAACTGAGTCCTAACTTGTCTCATGCAGGGAGAAAGGACATGGTTTCTTCACTCCTTTTTCCAAATTCCTCAGGGCATGCTTTCAGAATCTTCGATAACAAGGATTTTAAAAAAAGACACAATAATTTAAATTGTAGAATGAAACTAGAACCTAGAGTACTCACCTTCTGAAGGATATTCAGCCGATACTTTAATTTTAAATTTTCTTCCCGCAACTGTTCCAAATTTGAAGAAGCTTCTGAACAGCTGCAGTTTTTCAACCGATCAATTTCAGCAGTCAGAAACGTAATCTCTTTCTCCTAGGAAAGAAAAGCCACTTTGTTCGGGCCGTCACACGACGTGATAAATTGAACCACAGGCTTACTTCCTCCCTTCCCCTCCTCTCCACCTGGGTGTGGCAGAGGTGATGGGAATGAAGGAGTTTCCTTTGGATAAGCTGTGATTTTTCTTCCTTGAGGTTTTTGATGACATTAGGATATTATCCTTGATAAGAAAAAACGAAGCATGTGTGTTGGCGGGGAGAAACAGGAGTGTTAAGCATGCAAGGGGATAAACTTCAGATCGCTTGTTTCTTTTTTGGCTCAAGTGCCACCCCTTCCGCCTTTTCTGAGACACAAGGATTTTCCCATTTTTTCCTCTCTTTGTTTCCAGGGTCGTAGGTCCTAGCATAGATGTTCTCCTCCAACTAAAGACATGTCCAGTCAAAAGAAAATCAAGCTTCCAAGCTAACTGCATTACTAAGGGAGACACGCCCTCACTTTAACTGTCAGATTGTCTACCTGGACATAACTACAACCGAAAACATTGCCATAAATGAGCATACGTTATGTTCCAGGCAATGAACTAACACTTTTCAGAAATTATCTCTATTATTCTTATCACAACCCAGCGAGAGGGTACTTACAGCCCCACACGGACAAAGACCATGCGAGGAGAGCGGTAAAGAACGTGCCAATCTACCTGACCAACTTGTACTGTTGTGAGGGATTTAGCATAAAGCAGTTCCCGTGATGAGATGACACTGCGTAACCTACATTCCCATCACCCCTCCCACCTCTCCCTACCTGGGCCTAGAGGGTAAGGGAACTGTCACTTTTTGACAAAGTATGACAGTTCTTCCCCCCACGAATACTGAGGGCAAGAGAGCAAACTCCTGCTTGATAATGAACGACTGCACGGGCTTTTCAGGGTTCCTCTTGCTCAGCAGCACGGCGAGAACGGTGGCTGAGCTGCAAACAGGACCCAGGGCCCCTCTGCCTGGTCCCGCGCTTCCACCGAGAGCGCGCGCGTGCTCGGGAAAAGACGAGCACTGCTCGAGGCTGTACTCAACACGCCAGGCTCCAGCACCCCACCCCCCGGACACGCTGGCTTGGGGAAGTCAGAGAGAGGGGAACCCTCCACCTCGCTGAACGTCACCGTCACCCGGGCCTGGAAACCACGGGTTCTTCCTCTCCCACCTCTGGGAGAGCGTTTCTGGGAGGGCATTAGCTTCCGAGGCAGCGCAGGCCGGTCCCCGCCTCGCTGCCGTCGCGTTATCGCTGCCCGGTTGGGAGCCGGGCCCCGGCGCCTCCCTTCCAAACTTTCCCACCGGACCCACGCGGTCCCACCTGCTGCAGCAGCCGCGCGGAGCAATGAGCAACCAAGCCGTCCATCCTCTCCTCAGCGCCTTACCCACCAAGCCGCCGGAAGCGGAAGCGGCAAGCCCCGCCGGAAGCGGAACCCCTCTCCCTCTGCCCTTCCCGGCCCCGCCCAGCCGTCTCGTGGGTGTCGCCTCTGCTGCCCCCTGGTGAAATCCAGGAGACACTGCGGGGAGAACCCGCGGGAATTTTCTGCCAGGATGGGGGTGGGCGGGGGCTGCAGCCTTTAGATTCTGATGTTGGGACGAGGGCAAAGGATTTGAGGGGAATCGGACCAGAGCTGCTCTGTGCTCGACTGACTTGGACAGAGGCACTTACCTAAAGCCTTTGTCTCTCAAGGGCTTCATTTAACCCCTCCGTGAAATGGGTACAGAACTAACAAAATCCATTAATTTATTCAACAGCATTTATTATGCACATTAATATGCCAGCACTATGCCAGGCGCTGGAACACAGCTGGAAACAAGTCCGACAAGGTCCTCACTTTCATGGAAGTTACATTTTAGAGGGAATAGATATACCAGACAAGAAAGTAAATACAGTTAAGAATCCGCCTACCGGGCTTCCCTGGTGGCGCAGTGGTTGAGAGTCCGCCTGCCGATGCATGGGACACGGGTTCGTGCCCCGGTCCGGGAAGATCCCACATGCAGTGGAGCGACTGGGCCCGTGAGCCATGGCCGCTGAGCCTGAGCGTCCGGAGCCTGTGCTCCGCAACGGAAGAGGCCACAACAGTGAGAGGCCCGCGTACCAAAAAAAAAAAAAAAAAAAGAATTCGCCTACCAATGGAGGGGACACAGGTTCGAGCCCTGGGCTGGGAAGATCCCACATGCGGCGGAGCAACTAAGCTCGTGCGCCACAACTACTGAGCCTGCACTCTAGAGCCCAAGAGCCACAACTACTGAGCCCGCGCACCTAGAGCCTGTGCTCTGCAACAAGAGAAGTCACTGCAGTGAGAAGCCTGGGCATTGCAACGAAGAATGGCCCCTGCTCACTGCAACTAGAGAAAGCCCGCGTGCAGCAACAAAGACCCAACTCAGCCATAAATAAATAAATTTTAAAAAAAAGAAAGTAAATAACAATCTTGAGGCTTTTTTTTTTTTTTTTAAATTTTTGGCTGTGTTGGGTCTTCATTGCAGTGCTCGGGTTTCTCATTGTCCTGGCTTCTCTTGTTGTGGAGCACGGGCTCTAGGCACATGGACTCAGTAGTTGTGGCTTGTGGGCTCTAGAGCGCAGGCTCAGTAGTTATGGCTCACGGGCTTAGTTGCTCCCCGGGCATGTGGGATCTTCCCGGCCCAGGGCTCGAACCCGTGTCCTCTGCATTGGCAGGTGGATTCTTAACCACTGCGCCACCAGGGAAACCCCTCAATGAGTTTTAATTGCCAGGAAGGTAATGTGGTAGAGTCACTTGGGTCAGGGAAGGTCTCTCTGAGCAGGTAACACTTGAACTAAAATTTTAAACAGCTAATCTGGGATGTAAGTTCTGAGAAGACAGGGATGTCAACTGTCTTGTTCACTCTTCCCTGGATCCCCAGTGCTTCAAACAGTGGTCTCTAAATTTTTTTGCTCTGTGGCCAATGAATGAATTTTTAAAATTCTTACTATAGTCTACAGGCTTTTTAAAGTTGACATCTGAAAGCTCTTGCCACAAATTGAAATAGTGGTAATGAACTATTTTCTGGCATCTTGTTTCTTTTGTAAGTGCTGTTAATGTATTTTCATCAAAACCATGGAGCGGCGAATTTAGCTCATCCAATTTATGGAAAATGTTTACCATATTTATTAATTGGCAAAGCCAGTTCTCTTTGTCAAGTCAAATACTTCATATCATTTTTACCTATTTTTTTATTTTTGAAGTTTGCTTTTATTTTTAAGCCAAACACAAGTGTTAATATACGTCCCTGTGACACGTTTTTACTTCTCTAACAGAGAAAGATGGATGGAGGGAAGGATGAGTTGGTGAATGGACAAATCAATGGACAGATAGATGTCCACCTTTGGGCCTTTGAAACAAAGCAGGAAAAAGCGTCATCTTTTTAGTAAGTTTCCTTTGCTTGGTGCTTAAGGGGTTACCCTCAGGGGAAATTCTTGAAGTTGCAGAGAAGCAAAATCTGCCACCTCAAAATGTGTCTCTTTGGTGTGAGGATTATTTTAGGCTGATTATTTTTATGAAACAGAAGACTCAGGAAGTCTTTCTTTTTACCTTGCCCTTAGTGACCTAAAGAATTTAGATAAAGGGCCTGTTCCTGGAATAGAGCTATCACCAGCGATATCTGCAAAGAATGTGGGCTAGGTGTACTGGGGGAAACTTGGCAGAGCCTAGAGACCAGAGTCCACTCTTGTCTCCGTTTATTTACCCAACACTCACTTTTCCATCTCTAAGTGAACTGCCTTCCTCCCCTTGGAAGTCCCAAACCACTACCCCCAATGCCCTCTTTTGTCTTTAGATGAAGATGGTATTTAAGGTGGCGGCTTGGGCCATTTTGGGAGTTCCTCATTTCTCCTGAGTTTTTCCCATGTATACATATTACTAAAATTTTCTGTGATTTCTCATGCTAACCTGTCTCATGTCAATTTAATTCTTAGACCAGGCAGCCTGAAAAACCTAGAGGGTAGGGGAAAATCTCTTCCTCCCTGACAAAGTATGCCTTGTTCAGTTCCTGTTAGTTTACACCCAGGGCAGTGGGAGGGGTGTTATGCCTTTCTCTGTGGAAAGCGAGATATAAAAAGAGAACTGGATAACTGAATTTGTGGGTAAAGAAATTTTAGGAAAGAGTATACAAAAATTCACAATCTGTAAATGGATTCTTCTCATGTATCCAGGCCCTAAGCCCCCTTAGAATGTCTTCCTACACCCTGAGGTGCATATCACCCAGTTTGTTACAGGACATTGGTAAAAAGCTGTTTCTTAATGTAACGAATAGGAGGGTTGTGAGTGAAAAATGTTGCCTGCTGTATCAGCAAACAAAGGATGTTGCAGCCATCAAGCCATCACATTACAGCCCGCCAGCCGGTGAACCCCAGTATAACTTAGGATGGAGACAAACGGGCTGCCCACTGCCAAGCCCTAAGCCACTGCAGCAACCCCCAGCTGTGCACCCTGAGGGGATTCAGGATGGAAAAAAAGCAGGATACTTGTCCTAGATAGTTAAGGTGCATATCAAAGGAATGATTTCAATGAGCCCAGACTCTTGCATCTTCCCATATATAGAAAAGTACTAACTTCATTAACTTGAGATATCTAGTTTTCTGTAACAGTGATCTTTCGATGCTCTGACTACCTGGTCTTTGTTACAAAAACTCCTATATACCCTGGCTCCCCCCTTACCTCTTGGGAGCAGTCCCTCAGCTCTAACTGAGAGGCTGTATCCCAGGTTTAAGTCCTCAGGGTTTTTTTTTGTTTTTTTGTTTTCCTTTTTAATTTTTTCCTCCTGTTTCAGTTTCAAATAATTCAAAGAATTATAGGACTAGAGGCTTTAAATAAGCTACAATTAGCACAGCATTTAAATTTTTTATTAAATTTTTTTATAAGCAGGTTCTTATTAGTTATATCTATTTTATACATATTAGTGTATACATGTCAATCCCAATCTCCCAATTCATCACCCCGCCCCACCCCCGCTTTCCCCCCTTGGTGTCCATACGTTTGTTCTCTACATCTGTGTCTCTATTTCTGCCTTGCAAACCAGTTAATCTGTACCATTTTTCTAGATTCCACATATATGCGTTAATGTACAAAATTTGTTCTTCTCCTTCTGAAAGTCCTCAGTTTTGTCTGCCAAAACCCCCCATAATTCTCAGCATTTAGTTTTAGGTTGTGCTTTTTTTTTTTTTTCTTCAGTTAACAGGGTTCTAGGCAGAGAGAATAGCAAGTGCAAGTGGTCTGAGCCAGGAGCTAAGTTTACTCGAAAGCAGAAAGGAGGGGAATTGGGTGTGAGCTGAGATGGCAAGATTGGCAAAAGCAAAGCATATAAGAATTTGTAAGTGAAGGCAGGGGGGTTTAAATTTATTCTAAGCACAATACGAACCATTGGATGGCGTAGCAGAGAAGTCTAATTTTTGTTTTTCAAAAGGAAGGTGTTACGGGCCAAATTGTATTCTCCCTCAATTCATATGTCAAAGTTCTAACCCCTAGTACCTCAGAATGTGGCTGTATTTGGAGGTAGGGTCTTTAAAGATGGAATTAATTTAAAATGATGTCATGAGAGTGAGGCCTAATCCAATATGTTTGGTGTCCTTAAGAGATAGGACACACACACACACACACACACACACGTAAGACCATGTGAAGACATAGTGAGAAAACTGCCGTCTACAAACCAAGGTGAAAGGCCGCAGAAATAACCAAC
The DNA here is from genome assembly GCF_005190385.1 of Monodon monoceros. Lineage (NCBI taxonomy): Eukaryota > Metazoa > Chordata > Mammalia > Artiodactyla > Monodontidae > Monodon > Monodon monoceros. Next base: position 143,496,944 of record NW_021703768.1, on the reverse strand, counting down.
GTTGCCCGCCAACACTTTGATTTCAGATCAGACTTCTAGCCTCTAGGACGCTGAGAAAATAAATTTCTGTTGGCTAAGCCTCACCCACAACCCGGCCCCAGTTTGGCCGATTGTTTACAGCATCACTAGCAAACGAATACGGGAGGCTTTGGAAGTGGTCCAGGTGAGGGATAATGAACCAAAGCGGTAACAGGAAAAAGAAAATGGACAGATTCATGATGTATTTTGGAGGCAGAACTGACAGAACTTGCTCTTGGACTAGGAACCCAAAAATGAAGATACAGGGTATGAGAAATAATGAGCTAAGTCTGGCCCGAAAGAAATGAAGAAGGTTATGGGGCAGGAAAAGATGATTGGATCTTTGAATTTTGCTTCCAGTAACAAAAGTTTAATGACCCAGGACCAAACATACTTCCTGTTTCCATAGGGAATAATGTTTACTTCAACCATCCTATTGTAAATGCTGTTAATAGTTCTTAATTTTTCAAATCAACTCATAACAGGAAGCTTGATGATCATTACAGAGGAGAATGTAAATGTGATACTCTGTTTCAAACTACATAAAAAATAATGATGTCACTAACAAAAATTAGGAGGTGTTGCTGAGGAGAAAGGGAAAGTATGTGGCACAATCTCCTCATCTTTACGGCAGGGAGGGGACAGATCTTGCCTGCAGACAATGAACAAGGAATAAAGGTCAATTATTTAACCGAAAACCACCAGATTAACAATTATTAACTGTAGATTCCAGAGCATGGGGGTGTCTTATTTTATATCTTAGGTCTTTCTGTAGCATTTGAGGTGTTTTTTTTAACCACGTGTATTAATTACATAGTAACTGAAAACAAATTCTAAAGTGAAAAAAATTGGGCACCAAGCTCCCATACTGAGGCTCTAGGTGAGGGCAGGCCCCCTTTCTTTTGCGCAGGCTCAGCGGCCATGGCTCACAGGCGCAGCCACTCCGCAGCATGTGGGATCTTCCTGGACCGGGGCACAAACCCGCGTCCCCCACATCGGCAGGCGGACTCTCAACCACTGCGCCACCAGGGAAGCCGAGGCCCCCTTTCTTATCCTCCTGCTCACAATGAGAACTGCCTCAAGCACAGAGTGACTTCTGGGCAGAGGGGGATGGGACCAAGACAAAGTCCTGACCTAATAGGAGACCTCCCCATGCTGAAAACCTCTCCTTGTCCCCTCCCTGCTGTCAGAGAGATGGTGGGGAGGCCACCCAGGGTCCTAGGGTCCCTGGCCCTCATCATTCCCACTTGTCCAGCACCTGGTTTCCAGTGTCACACCAGCCTTAGTCTTTATATGAAGGCATTTTACTGTTTGTAAATGCAAGAGATTGGCAACAACATAAATATCCATCAATTAATTCATGGCACCTTCATTTAGTGGAATCTATATGGTTATTAAAAAGAATGAAATAGAATAGCTCAAGATGGTGCAGTAGGAAGACGCGTGCTCAGCCCTTCTTACGAGAACACTGGGATCACAACTAACTGCTGAACAACCATTGACAGAAAAACGCTGGAACCTACCAAAAAAGATACCCTACATCCAAAGACAAAGGAGAAGCCACAACAAGATGGTAGGAGGGGCGCAACTGCAATAAAATCAAATCCCATACCCGCCGCGTGGCCAAACCACAAACTGGAGAACAATTATACCACAGAAACTCTCCCACGGGAGAAAAAGTTCTGAGCCCCATGTCAGGCTTCCCAGCCTGGGGGTCTGGCAATGGGAGGAGGAGTCCTCAGAGAAGCTGGCTTTGAAAAGCAGTGGGATCTGATTGCAGGAATTCCACAGGACCTGGGGAAATAGAAACTCCACTCTTGGAGGGCACACACAAAGTCTTGTGTCCACCAGGACCCAGGGGAAAAAAGCAGTGACCCCATAAGAGACTGGGCCAGACATACCTGCTAGTATTAGAGGGTCTCCTGCAGAGGCAGCGGGTGGCTGTGGCTCACTGTGGGGACAAAGACACTGGCGGAAGCAGCAGTTCTTGGAAGTACTTATTGGCCTGAGCCCTCCCAGAGGCTATCAGCCCCACCAAACAACCTCTAGGCTCCAGTGCTGGGTTGCCTCAGACCAAACAACCAAGAGTGAGGGAACACAGCCCCACCCATCAGTAGACAAGTGGATTAAAGTTTTACTGAGCACAGCCCTGCCCATCAGAGGGAAAAGACTCTACCCACCACCAATCCCTCCCAACAGGAAGCTTGCAAAGTCTCTTAGATAGCCTCATCCACTAGAGGGCAGACAGCAGAAGCAAGAAGAACTATAATCCTACAGCCTTCGGACCGAAAACCACAATCACAGAAAGTTCGATGAAATGAAAAAGTAGAGGATTATGTTGCATCCTCCAGATGAAGGAACAGGATAAAATCCCAGAAAAACAACTAAGTGAAGTGGAACTAGGCAATCTTTCAGAAAAAGAATTCAGAATAATGATAGTAAAGATGATCCAGGATCTCAGAAAAAGAATGGAGGCAAGGATCTAGAAGATGCAAGAAATGTTTAACCAAGACCTAGAAGAACTAAAGAACAAATAAACAGAGATGAACAATACAATAACTGAAATGAAAAATGCACTAGAAGGAATCAATATCTGAATAAATGAGGCAGAAGAATGGATAAGTGAGCTAGAAGATGGAATGGTGCAAATCACTTCTGTAGAACAGAATAAAGAAAGAAGAATGAAAAGAAATGAAGACAGTCTAAGAGACCTCTGGGACAGCATTAAATGCACCAACGTTCACATTATAGGGATCCCAAAAGAAGAGAGAGAGAAAAGCTGAAAAGGTCCCTAACATGGGAAAGGAAACAGTCATCCAAGTCCAGGAAATGTAGAGAGTCCCAGGCAGGATAAACCCAAGGAGGAACACGCCGAGACACATAGTAATCAAATTGACAAAAATGAAAGACAAAGAAAAAATATTAAAAGCAACATGGGAAAAATGACAAATAACATACAAGGGAACTCCCGTAAGGTTATCAGCTGATTTCTCAGCAGAAACTCTGCAGACCAGAAGGGAGAGGCATGATACACTTAAAGTGATGAAAGGGAAGAGCATAACCAAGAATCTCTACCCAGCAAGGCTCTCATTCAGATTTGATGAAGAAATCAAAAGCTTTACAGATAAGCAAAAGCTAAGAGAATTCTGCACCACCAGACCAGCTTTGCAACAAATGCTAAAGGAACTCCTCTAGGCAGGAAAGAGACCAGCAACTTAAAATGACCTGGTACATATATAGTCTGCTATATCAAGATCTCATGGGAACAGCAAACACAAAAACTACAATAGATACACAAACAAAAAAGAAAAAGTAACCCAAACACAATACTAGAGTGATCAAAAAGAAAAGAAGAGAACAAAAGAGGAAGGGAAGAAAGAAGACTTACAAAGTCAACCCAAAACAATTAAGAAAATGGCAATAGGAACATACTTATCAATAATTATCTTAAATGTAAATGGATTAAATGCTCCAACCAAAAGACTAGATTGGCTGAATGGATACAAAAACAAGACCCATATATATGCTGTCTACAAGAGACCCCCTTAGGATCTAGGGACACATACAGACTGAAATTGAGGGGATGGAAGAAGGTATTCCATGCAAATGGAAATCAAAAGAAAGCTGGAGTAGCAATACTCATATCAGACAAAACAGACTTTAAAATAAAGACTGTTATAAGAGACAAAGAAGGACACTACATAATGATCAAGATATAACAATTGCAAATATATATTTACCCAACAGAGGAGCATCTCAATATATAAGGCAAATACTAACAGCCATAAAGGGAGAAATTGACAGTAACACAATAATAGCGGGGGATTTTAACACCCCACTTTCATCAATGGACGGATCATCCAGACAGAAAGTCAATAAGGAAACACAGGTCTTAGATGACATATTAGACCAGATGGACTTAATTGATATTTATAAAGCATTCCATCCAAAAGCAGCAGAATACACATTCTTCTCAAGTGCACATGGAATATTCTCCAGGACTGACCACATGCTGGGCCACAAAGCAAGCCTTGGTAAATTTAAGAAAACTGAAATCATATCAAGCATCTTTTCCAACCACAACACTATGAGATTAGAAATCAACTACAAGAAAAAAACTGCAAAAAACACAAACACGTGGAGACTAAACACTACGCTACTAAACAACCAATGGATCACTGAAGAAATCAAAGAGGAAATTAAAAAATACCAAGGGACAAATGAAAATGAAAGCACAATGATCCAAAACCTATGGGATGCAGCAAAAGCAGTTCTAAGAGGGAAGTTTACAGCAATACAAGCTTACCTCAGGAAATACGAAAAATCTCAAACAACCTAACCTTACACCTAAGGCAACTAGAGAAAGAAGAACAAACATAACCTGAAGTTAGTAGAAGGAAAGAAATCATAAAGATCAGAGCAGAAATAAATGAAATAGAGACTAAGAAAATGATAGCAAAGATCAATGAAAATAAAACTGGTTCTTTGAGAAGACAAATGAAATTGATAAACCTTTAGCCAGACTCATCAAGAAAAAAAGGGAGAGCACTCAAATCAATAAAATTAGAAATGAAAAAGAAGAGGTTACAACTGATACCACAGAAATACAAAGACATATACAAATACAAATCATAAGACACTACTACAAGCGACTGTATGCCAGTAAAATGGACAACTTGGAAGAAACGGACAAATTCTTAGAAAGGTACAATCTCCCAAGACTGAACCAGGAAGAAATAGAAAACATGAACAGACCAGTCACAAGCACTGAAACTGAAACTGTGATTTAAAAACTCCCAACAAACAGAAATCTAAAACCAGATGGCTTCACAGGCGAATTCTGTCAAACATTTAGAGAGGAGCTAACACCTATACTTCTGAAACTGTTCCAAAAAATCGCAGAGGAAGGAAAGCTCCCAAACTCATCCCGTGAGGCCACTATCACTCTGACACCAAAATCAGACAAAGATACCACAAAAAAAGAAAATTACAGGCCAATATCACTGATGAACACAGACGCAAAAACCCTCAACAAATGCGAGCTATCTGAATCCAACAATACATTAAAAGGATCATACACCATGATCAAGTGGGATTTATCCCAGGGATGCAAGGATTTTTCAATATCCGCAAATCAATCAGTGTGATGCACCACATCGACAGACTGAAGACTAAAAACCATAGGATCATCTCAATAGATGCAGAAAAAGCCTTTGACAAAATTCAGCACCCATTTATGTTAAAAACTCTCCAGAAAGAGGGAATAGAGGGAACATACCTCAACATAATAAAGGCCATATACAACAAACCTACAGCTAACATCATACTCAATGGTGAAAAGCTGAAAGCATTTCTTCTAAGATCAGGAATAAGACAAGGATGTCCACCCTTGCCACTTTCATTCAACATAGTTTTGGAAGTCCTAGCTATGGCAATGAGAGAAGAAAAAGAAATAAAAGGAACCCAGGGCTTCCCTGGTGGCACAGTGGTTAAGAGTCCGCCTGCTGATGCAGGGGACATGGGTTCGTGCCCCGGTCTGGGAGGATCCCACATGCCGTGGAGTGGCTAGGCCTGTGAGCCATGGCTGCTGAGCCTGCGCATCCAGAGCCTACGCTCCGCAACGGGAGAGGCCACAACAGTGAGAGGCCCGCATACTGAAAAAAAAAAAAAAAAAAAAAAAGGAACCTAAATTGTCGCTGTTTGCAGATGACATGATACTATATATAGAAAATCCTAAAGATGCTACCAGAAAACTACTAGAGCTCATCAATGAATTCGGTAACGTTGCAGGTTACAAAATTAATACACAGAAATCTGTTGCATTTCTATACACTAACAATGAAAGATCAGAAAGAGAAATTCAAGAAACAATCCCATTTACCACTGCTTCCAAAAGAATAAAATACCTAGGAATAAACCTACATAAGGAGACAAAAGACCTGTACTCTGAAAACTATAAGACGCTGATGAAAGAAATCTAAGACAACAAAACAGATGGAAAGACATACCATGTCCTTGGATTAGAAGAATTAATATTGTCAAAATGACTCTACTACCCAAGGCAATCTACAGAGTCAATGCAATCCCTATCAAATTACCAATGGCATTTTTCACAGAACTGGAACAAAAAAATCTTAGACTTTGTATGGAGACATGAAAGACCCCAAAGAGCCAAAGCAATCTTGAGAAAGAAAAACAGAGCTGGAGGAATCAGGCGCCCTGACTTTAGAATATACTACAAAGCTATAGTCATCAGAACAGTATGGTACTGGTCAAAAATAGAAATATACATCAATGGAACAGGATAGAAAGCCCAGAAATAAACCCATGCACCCATGGTCAATTAATCTACAACAGGGACTTCCCTGGTGGTGCAGTCATTAAGAATCCGCCTGCCAATGCAGGGGACACGGGTTCAAGCCCTGGTACAGGAGGATCCCACATGCTGCGAAGCAACTAAGCCTGTGTGCCACAACTACTGAGCCTGCACTCTAGAGTCTGCAAGCCACAGCTACGGAGCCTGAGTGCCACAAGTACTGAAGCCTGCGTGACTAAAGCCTGTGCGCCACAATAAAGAGAAGCCACCACAGTGAGAAGCCTGTGCACTGCAACGAAGAGTGGTCCCTGCTCGCCACAACTAGAGAAAGCCTGCCCGCAGCAACAAAGACCCAATGCAGCCAAAAAATAAAAATAAATAAATAAAATTAAATTGAAATTAAAAAAAAATTAATTTACAACAAAGGAGGCAAGACTATACAATGGGGGAAAGACAGTCCCTTCAATAAATGGTGCTGGGAAAACTGGATGGCTACATGTAAAAAAATGAAATTAGCACATTCTTTAACACCATACACAAAAATAAGCTCAAAATGGATTAAAGACCTAAATCTGAGACTGGACACTGTAAAACTCTTAGAGGAAAACATAGGCAAAATACTCTCTGACATATATCACAGCAATATCTTTTTCAGTCCATCTCCCAGAGTAATGGAAATAAAAACAAAAATAAACAAATGGGACCTAATTAAACTCAAAAGCTTTTGCACAACAAAGGAAACCATAAGCAAAATGAAAGACAACCCACAGACTGGGAGAAAATATTTGCAAATGATGTGACTTACAAGGGATTAGTCTCCAAAATTTACAAACAACACATGTGGCTTAATATCATGAAAACAAACAACCCAATGAAAAAATGGGTAGAAGACCTAAATAGACATTTCTCTAAAGAAGACATACAAATGGCCAAGAGCACATGAAAAGATGTTAAACATCGCTAAATATTAGAGAAACGCAAATCAGAACTACAACGAGATATCACCTCACACCAATCAAAATGGCTATCATCAAAAAAATCCACAAACAATAAATGCTGGAGAGGCTGTGGAGAGAAGGGAACCCTCCTACACTTTTGATGGTAATGTAAATTGGTATACCACTATGGAGAGCAGTATGGAGGTTCCTTTAAAAACTAAAAATAGAACTACTATATGACCCAGCAATCCCACTACTGGGCATATACCCTGAGAAAATCACAATTCAAAAGGACACATGTACCCCAATGTTCACTGCAGCACTGTTTACAATAGCCAAGACATGGAAGCAACCTAAGTGTCCATCGACACAGGAATGGATAAAGAAGATGTAGTACATATATATATACAATGGAATATTACTCAGCCATTAAAAAGAATGAAATAATGCCATTTACAGAGACATGGATGGACCTAGAGATTGTCATACTGAGTGAAGTAAGTCAGACAGAGAAAGAGAAATATCGTATGATATCACTTATATGTGGAATCTAAAGAGAAATGATATGGGACTTCCCTGGTGGCACAGTGGTTAAGAATCCGCCTGTCAATGCAGGGGACATGGGTTCCAGCCCTGGCCTGAGAAGATCTCACATGCTGCGGAGCAACTAAGCCTGTGCACAACTACTTACCCTGCGTTCTAGAGCCCACGAGCCACAACTACTGAGCCCACGTGCCACAACTGCTGAAGCCCAGGCGCCTAGAGCCCATGCTCCACAGCAAGAGAAGCCACCGCAGTGAGAATGCCACACACCACAGCAAAGAGTAGCCCCCGCTCGCCACAACTAGAGAAAAGCCCGCGCGCAGCAACGAAGACCCAACACAGCCAAAAATAAATAAATAAATAAATTTAAAAAGAAATGATACAAATGAACTTATTTACAAAACAGAAACAGACTCACAGACTTAGAGAATGAAATTACGGTTACCAGGGGGGACGTGTCAGGGGAAGGGATAGTTAGGGAGTTTGTGATTGACATGTACACACTGCTATATTTAAAATGGATAATCAACAAGGACCTACTGTATAGCACTATTATGTAACAACCTGAATGGGAAAAGAGTTTGAAAAAGAATAGATACATGTAAATGTATAATTGAATCACTTTGCTGTACACCTGAAACTATCACAACATTGTTAATCAACTATACTCCAATATAAAATAAAGTTTAAAAAAAACTGAAAAAAAAGAATAAAATAGCTTACAGATACCTAGAACCATTCTAGATATATTAACTCAATCATTTCTAAATGTGCTTCTATCATCACTACTTTCACCATTTCTTTGTGCCACTATGTTGATTATGTGATTATGTGATTTTTTTTTCCCCCACCCCATGGGGCTTGTAGGATCTTAGTTCCCCAACCAGGGATTGAACCCGGGCCCTCGGCAGTGAAAGCACAGAGTCCTAACCACTGGCCGGCCAGGGAATTCCCGACCTTTTTCTTTAAATTGATTCACTTTTTTAACTTAAGTATTTGCTAATCCTCATCCTAAGGAGTAGTAGCTGTGAATTCATGGGTTTAATGGCCAAGTTAAAATAAACATATGATAATTATACAAAGTTCACCCAGGTACCCTCTAGCATCTTCTCCTACACTTCACTTTGGGAAACACTGCATGAAATCATTGGTTATCACGATAGCCTGGCAAAAGGGTGGAAAACCACTGGAAAACCCCCCCCAAAAAAACCCCAAACAAAAAAGGAAAACCACTGGAAATTACCTGGGTTTGTGTTGTTACTTAGCAGGACTGGAATTAGAACTTTGGTCTTAGACTAATTCATTCACTGAACAATTGTTTGAGGGTCTGCTATCTCTCAGGGACTGCTTTGGCCCTGGGGCCAAAATGGTGCACAAGACATGCATGATGCTGCTTCTATGTGTCCAATATCCTCATGATCAGAGATCCAAAACCAAAATATCAAATACGTAAATGCAAGTGGTAAAAACTTTTATAAAATTAAGCTTAGGTCATTTTGTTACTTCTGATTAGCTTCATGTATATTTATGGTTGGTTGTAAATATATGACTTACCATGTTCTCCTAAATAAATGTACTCAGTCCCAACTGCCCTGGGAGAAGCCTTATTAGTGGTGCAGGACAAACTTCTACATTTAGTAATTCCCAGGAGCATCTAGAATATAACAAGAATATACTTTCTACTAGAATATAACAACTTCCTTACCTTTCATTAACAACTTAATTCTTTTCAGTGCCTGTAACGTATATCTCCCGGAGTCTTCACGCCACTTAAAGAAGCCAGCAAACATGCTGAGAAGAAATGACTGAGAGGCACTTTTACAGCTTCACGGGGAGCTTTGAAAATGCATTTTTTAAATGTAGGCAGTAATTTATCTACAGATACTCTCATATACATGTGAAAGGATGGATGGGAAAAGACAGCAGTTAGACGCTGTAAAAGCAAGAAACTGGCAACAATACAAATGTCCCTCCATTAATTTGTGGTATATCCATGCAGTGGAATACTACACGGTTGTTAAAAATTTTGAGAATGAAATAGCTTACAGATATCTTATTAAGTGAGAAAAGGGAAGGTGCAGGACAGTCTGTCTAGCATGCACTTTCAGGTGGAAAAGAAAAGGATACACATATAAGATTGTTTATGCATTGCCTATCTCTGGAAAGACATGGGAGAAACTGGTAATGTAGGATGTCTTTAGCGAGGGAAGTAGCTGGTAGGGACAGAAGTGTGAAGAAGACTTGTCACTGTAGTGAGATGTCTTAAGAGCACACTCTGGGTTTAATCCCACTCTTCCCTGGGTCACTTTCCTCAACTGTAAAATAGGAATGATCATGATACTATCTACCTCATAGGGCTGTTGTGAGGATAAATGAGTTAACGATAAGTAAAGCTTTAGAACAGTGCCAAAGCCCATAGCAGTGGAAGGATTTGCTACCATGGCTCTTGAGTGCCCTTTGGACTTTGTGCAGTAGGTAAGTATTAGCCATTAAAATAATAAAACCAATTGCTAGAAGAGAGGACTGATTTCAGGGTAAAAAATCTAACTGTTCCTCCAAAGGACGTAAACACTGTGTGTGTGTTTACATCTCTGTGTGCATGCACGTGCGCACTAGGAATCCCCATCACTTCTGCTTCTTTATGTTGTAGGGTGACGTGTGGGTGTGTCTGGGGGTGTGCACTGAGCCTGACTGGAGAGACCCCTGCATCCTGACACCCCCCATAGCAGTCTTCAATACTCCTGTCCCACCCAGAACCTACCTTACTTCCTGATTTGGAATGACAAAGGAGACGAGATTAAACACACCTCTGGGGCAGACTTTTCATCTCATTCATTCATTCCGCAGGTATTTATTAAGGACCCACTCTGCATCAGATCCAACAGAAAGCAAGGCAAGCAAGGTCCCTGCTTTTAAGATCTTATGTCCTAGAGGGAAGAGACGGGCAGGGGGGATGTAACAAGATCAGTGCAGAGAGGAATAGTGCTCTGAAGCAAACAAAGCAGGTCACTGTGTCACAGAATGACGTGTGGGAGGGTAAGTGGATGCGGTGGTCCAGGGTCAGGGTGGAGAGGCTCTCCTAGGGGGTGAGGATTGAACTGAGATCTGAATAGGGATGAAGAGAGGGCCGTATAGTGGGGGGATGAAGACATGGTGGAAGAGTGTACCAGGCAGAAGGAACCAGAGGTGCAAAGGCCCTGTGGTGGGGATGGAGAGAAGAAAGGTCAGCGTGGCTGGAATCTGATCAGCAGAGGGACAGTTCACTGGACGGATCTTGCTGGTTAGCTTTCTTGGGAGGCAGGAGGCACAAAGGCTGCCAGTGTGCATACTGCAAAATATTTATGGTCAAAAGGCCAACTACCGGCTTTATGAACAGGACAGTCAGACCCACTGAGGTTTACTGAGTGTCTTTTCCCAGACTAGTCTCCTGATGACCCCTCCGTTCTCCATACCCCCATACAGAGAAACCACAGGATTTCATGACTTCATTCTTCAAAACCAAATGTGCCAAGTCCCTTCAAGTAGGACCTCATGTGACGTGGTAACCCCAGGAAACAGAGAGTGGAGCTGAAAGACAATAGAAAATTTGAAGTCCAAAGATAGGTTCTGCATCCTAGCTCCGGCCATTTATTATCCGAGTGATGTTGAGCGAGTCATCTCACATTTCTGAGCTTTTGTTTCCTGAAGATTCTGGAGAAGACACAAGCACAGTTACAAATGGAAGATCTCTTATGTATTCCTCGATTTCTTGCCAGGCAAAAGCAACAGGATGTACTGGTGTTTGGCCAGTGAACTGCTTTTATAGAGAATTCAATGCCACGGCTGACAGAGGGCCTTCTGCCTTCCCCAGAGGTGGTCTGCTTCTTCTCCCAAATGCTCCATCGGCTGAAGCAACACCGAGACACACTTCTCCGGCTGCAGCCTTTCCCACACTCAAGGAGGGCGTTTAGAGCTCTGCTTCTTAGCACTTGCTGCTCTGGGGGTGGGAGGGGCTGACCCTTGTCGGGAAAGCTGAACACGGGTGAAGGTGTGACTGAGTGAAAAAAGTCCCATTGCAGGACCTTCAAGTTTTTACTGAGTACTCTTCACTTGGTTCACCAACAGACTACGAATAGAGCGAGGATGCAGCTGACCTCTGGTCCTGGTGGATTCAGACCCCAAAACACACCTTCTTTCTCCACTTCTTTTATCTGCTCTTCTCCTTAGGGTTGGGCCCCAGAAGCTGAAACCACGGTCACGATAGCTTTGGGAAGAGAAAATCTAGTCTCCAACCTTCAGGTGGAAAATGCAGGGGAAAAGTTCTGATTGGCCCAGCTGGGGCCCCAGGCCTAGCCTTAGTCTAATCGTGGTGGCCAGTGGGATAGGTCATCTGCCCCATTGCTGCGGCCAGAGCCCTGAACTGAAGGGCAGGGTCAGCAGGGTCAGCAGCTGTCTCAATGCTCTAAGCTGTGCAGGCATTAAGGGCCACAGGAACAGCACAAGATGCAACCCTTGTGCTCTTGGACCCATTACAATTGAGTCAGGGACAATGTTGATACTCATTTAAAGAAACGTCCAAGCCAGCCCTCAGCACGTGCGATGCATTTCCACAGAAGGTGAGAGACTGCATCCGACACTCGTGTGTTCAGAGAGGTGGAAGCCCCAACAAATTACAGACGGTTGGCCCAAAAGTTCGTTCAGGTTTTTCTGTAACATCTTACGGAGAAGCCCGAACGAACTTTTGGGCCAACCCAACACTTGGAGGACAACTGCACGGGCTAACTTCAGAGGAAGGAAGAAGGAAGAGAATCTGCTACTTGTTTGTTAACGGCTGACTTCGGATGTCTGCAACAGCCCCAGCTGAGCAGTGATTTTCACTTAATGAGCAAATGAGCGGAGGAAAGAAAAAAATCATCCCCTGCGCTGGAGATGGGTAGGGAGGGAACGATTGGGAAGCAGAGAGTCAAAATCAGGGAAACACAGATGAAGTGAGGGGGTGGAGGAGAAAAAGAGAGCGAGGACGTTCGTTCAGAAAGGCCACTTTATTGATGGAGATAAAACTGAAAGGAGTTCTCCACAGCCCTCCCTCACTCGTTTCAGTGGCTTCACTGGGCATCTGAGGCCAGCGTGGGCAGGCCTGTCACTGGCACAGGATGGGCAGCTCAGCCGGCCCCACGCTGCCTGCTCCACGTCAGGCGGCCACATAAAAACACATCACAGCTCGTGAAGATTCGTGGGTGCACCTCAGAATCCCCCAAACAGTTCCCGTGCACTTTTTTTTTTTTTTTTTACTATTGTACAAAATATGTTAAGTAGGAAAGGTCAGCTGTGCTGTGACATCTGCAGGACGTCCTTTGAGGATTACCGTCCCCCAAACATTACTTCTTATTGCAGTGAAACCTCTAGAAGGTAGAGCTGTACAAAAAGAAAAAAAAAACTAAACAATTTTATTTTAAGAAGAGCAGCAACTTAATACTGCTTTAGTTCATTTAAATTTTCTTTCTCAAAAATACATTCCTAAATATACAAACTATACAATCTTGTCATTGTAATGCTGGTTTTTTTGTGGGTTTTTTTGTTTTTGTTTTTTTTAATAATAGAACCCAAACTAAAAAAATCTGTTTGTCTTCAAACCGACAAGAGTGCTAGAGGACTCGTGACTCAGTACCTTCATATAACACCACATAAATAAATTTAGCCACAGTCTAGGTTCACAGCCTGGTCAGTGGAACAAAGGAAATACTTTTCTGGCGATTAGACGTCGTCCGCAGAGAGGGTCGGGATATTCAACCGAGGCCGGGTGAAAAATGCCATCTTCTCCCTGTAAAAGAGGCCATCCCTTTAAAACAGGGTTTTTCAACCTCACTTTATAGGTATAATGGGCAGGATAATTTTTTTGTGGTGAGGCTGTCCTGTGCATGTAAGATGCTTAGCAGCATCCCTGGCCTCCATCCACTAGATGCCAGCTGCAAGCTCTCCCACCCCCCTTCCAGTTCTGACAATCAAAAATGTCCCTAGGGACTTCCCTGGTGGCGCAGTGGTTAAGAATCTGCCTGCCAATGCAGGGGACATTGGTTCGATCCCTGGTCCGGGAAGATCCCACATGCCGCGGAGCAACTAAGCCCGTGTGCCACAACTACTGAGCTCACATGCCACAACTACTGAAGCCCGCACGCTCTAGGGCCCGTGCTCCAAGAGAAGCCACCGCAATGAGAAGCCCACACACCGCAACCAAGAGCAGCCCCCGCTCGCCACAACTAGAGAAAAGCCTGCGCACAGCAACAAAGACCCAACACAGCCAAAAAAAAAAAAAAAAAAAAAAGTCTCTAGACACTGCCAAACGTCCCTCAGGGGCCCAAATCATCCCTGATTGAGAACCACTGCTATAGGGGACATTAGCAGGCCCAGCCACCTTCAGTTCCAATCAGAGGCCTCCAGAGTCTAAAAGGGCCCTCAGGCCACTTCCACTGTTGGTTTGTTTTAGATTTCCAATTGGTTAGAAATTAAGGGATGTCCAAATGTGGTTAGACAAATGACAGTATATTTTACACGTTTATGTTCCACAAAGGAATGTGTTTTAGCACATACACAAACATGAGTATCTTTTCTGAGAGGACAACACGAGTCTAAATGCAAAGCCCTCTGTGAATGGGAGGCCCAGGCCGAATGGTGGGTGGTGCTCTCCCGTGACACGCCTGGGTCCAGGGCGGCAAGAAGGCATCTCCCCGGGATCCCGGCAGGCAGCAGGCATAGCTAGGGAGGCCTGGCAAGCATCCATCACTCCCAGGCTTATTTATCATTCAGCCAATCCCCTGCAATTACTGGGGATGGAAACGCTAAGAGGAAAGGGTGGAGCAGGTGGCTCATTCATTAAACAAGAGGATCTAACACATTAGCTCGAGTTGTGTGGAGACTGATCAAGACAGCTGAGGGAAAGCACCGCAGGGCTCACAGACTGCCGGGGACGGCTGGGCAGAGGGTGAACATCTGCTACAGAGAGAGCTGGGGCTCCGCTATGGAAGGGAGCGTGGGATGGGGAGCAGCGAGGCAGAGCAAAGAAGACCGAGGCTGGGCGGGCAGGGTGGGAAAGGGAAAGGCGGCTGGCCGGGCGCCCACTTGCTGACCTGAAAGACTGCACTTCTGGGGGCTCCTTACAGCTCTGGCCTCGAAGCCTGTGCACGTCCTTGGCGGCCGACCTCATCATCTTGTCTGTCTGAAGCTCGCCCTTGTGCTCTGCTCGGTCCATCTGGAGGGCAAAGTGAGGTAGTAGAGAGTCCTTAGGGTCTCTAGAAATGGGTCAGCCACGGGGAACTTTCTAGCACAAAGAAGGAGTCTGCTGCAGTTAAAAGGTTTGAGGGTCACAGAATAGGCACCCTGACGCTTCCTGTTCCACCATAGGAACCTCTTTATCCCGAACAATGAGGGGAAGTGACCCCATCATCTGTCAGACAGGACAGGTTTTGGGGGCCAGGAACTGAATACCTGTGGGGACCTGTCAGAAGTAAGGAGACAGGGGCTACCAGGTAAAATGTGTGCTGCCTCTCTAATTCTCAGGGCCACCTAAGAAGGTAAATTTTTTAATTACCTCTGTATTACAGATGAGGAAACTAAGGCTCAGGCATGTGAAGAAATTTCTTTAACGTCAAGCCAGTGAGAAACGGTGGAAACCCAATTCCAAGTCATGCAGTTGTGCTCAAGGGCTTTAGGAACGTTACACTCTTCCCTCCTGATACAAACCTATGGAAGCACTTTTGAGAACAAACCAGAGAGCCCTAAAATATCTATGCTCCATATACTTGAAAACATTGCCTAAAGACAGAATTTTGGTCAACGAAGCTACCATTTAAATGGTTTTTTAGTAGAAGCTCATCATCGGACAGTCACAGATGTACTATTTTTTTTTTTTTTTTTTCTATTTAAAAGGTCAGGTTTTCTTAGTTGGTGCTTTCTTAAGGTACGGCACATATGCACTTGTTTTCTTACCTCTTTTTGCCTTGGCTACTAGGAAGCTCCAAGATAAATGTAATAGACAACTACCATTAGATTAGGGATATGTTTATTGCCTTCTCTTCCTTAAAACTTGCTCTAATTTTCTATTTCCTCTTAATGCTATTATTATAACTCTATTATATGTACATTAGGGTATAAGTAATAAATAAGAAAGAAATAAACATTTCTGGAACTTCTGAATTACCAGAGTCAATTTGAAGCTCCCACATTAGTCCAGACCTAAGAAGCCCAGTACCACCTTCCTGCTCTAAGTTATCGTCACCTGCATTGAGAGCTGGAATTTTAGCTAATGGCCCTCTCAACAATCCAGGCAGGCACCCTCTGTACGGTGCTCTTGCACTGCTTGGCTATGTACAGAGAAAACTAGCAAAAGTCTATCATTTCTGCCATGGACCGCAATCCTGGCAGGTATTATAGAAACTGAGTCGAAGGTGGCCTCTGTGTGTTGGTCCTATGGTATTTATTTCTTCACCATAGTTCCAGGATCTCAAGAGCCCACTGGTGCCAAAGTCAAATTTTTACCCATCCAACTGTTTAAAATGAAGCTCAAATAAGATTTTTTAGCTGTTTAGAACCTGCCTGTTTTGCATACCCCCTAAAGCTGTACCCGACATCTGCTAGTCATAGGTAAGATAAACCCCAGGGCTATAAGAGACCACAAACTGCTGCTGCTTTGGTGTTCTCCAACCCAGAGACTCCTCACGGTGCTCTGAATGACATCATCTAGATGCCTAGGCCCCCTTTCCAAGCCCCTTTCCCCTGCCCTCCTCCTCTTTAGGTAGTGGTCCCAGAACCACTTTGGAGGGGGGGGGGTGGGCATTGTCATGCAGTGAGGGACTTCCCCCAGATGCAAAGTTGTGAAAGCAGCAACCACTCAAATTAAACTCATTGTGTGCTCTGGCCATTTTGTGGTTATATCTTCTTCCTTGAGCAACTGCTGAAATCCCTCAAACGCACTACACTAGGGCAGGGACGCGAGCAGGCTTGTATTCCCAGGCATCTCCCTCAGGACAAAGTCCTGCCAGGAGCCGCTCCTTTCCCATTTGGAAACACCCGCTCTGCGGGACCGCATGGGCAGCCACTGGGGCAGGTCAGCGTTCTGCATTTACTCTGTTCAAGCGTGTGCCCCAGCGTAGATTAGGTACCCAACGTGTTTGATGAAGGACCACCTGGAGGAATAAACATGTAAACAATAAGGTCTTGCACACATAAACACGGGAACGCAGCAAAAGGACCTGGCAGCCAGGTAAAGAGCTAATAAAGTTTGCCGGGCAGAGGGATTCCTGGATCTCTTTGCTGATGGGCGTGAGGGGACCTGGGAACACTCCAAGTGCGTCACAGGGCTGCAGGACCCGTTCGAAGGTCCGGCCGGCCTCCCTTGCAGCAGCGCGCCCTCTGCACGGGCGGAGCGCCACTCACCTGCTTCTCCAACATCCTCAGCAGCAGGCGGAAGCGCTCGTCCTCCCGCAACCACGGTGGAAGCTCTTTCTCCCCGTGGCTCTTGGCCTGTTCCAGCTGCTCCTTGAGCTCCTTCAGCACCGAGATCTCCTGAGTCAGCTGGCTGTGCCAGGTCCTGGTCGCCTGCAGGTCCAACTCGAGGTCCAGCGAGGTGCGTGGTAGGCGCTCGGCACGCAGGGATTTGACAGACGAAGGCTACGGAGGTGGGGATGGTTTTTGAGCCGTTATTACAGGGCCGGGTCCAGTGAGCCCACACGACCCCCTGGTCTGAACCTCAGACACCCTCCCTCCTTCGTTCATCCGCGGGCTTCCGGTCCTTAAAAAATGGGGCTCGCCCTCCCCCTGGAGCCCGTCTTGATGTTTTCCATGTCTACTGCTCGTATTATTGAGCATTTTTATGTCCCAGGCACGGTGCTAGGCGCTTTACTTCTGTTACCTCAGTTCATTTTCACAACCCTGTGAGGTCCTGACCGTTACCATCTGCACAGATGAGGAGGCCCCCAGAGGTTAAATCACACAGATTATAAGCAGTAAAGCCGAGATTCCAGCCCAGGAGCTGGCTCCAGAACCTACCCACTCACTCCCTACACGGTGCTGCTTTCCCTACTCACAGTGTCCTCAACATTTACCTCCTCCTTTACTGGATTCTTGTCACTCTCCTGCTCTAAAGCTGTTTCCTCAATGCCGGTGTGTTCCCCATGCATTGACTTTGTGGTCCTGCAATGGACATCTATTGTTTCTGCCTGTCCAGTTTCCACTTCTCTAGTCTTATAGTAATAGCACCCTCATCTTCCCTTGGGGATCCACATCTGCCATAGTCAATCCATCTGTTTCACATGGGGGGGCTTCGGGGATAGGAATGTGACCTGAACCTGGCCAATCAGAATCTCAGTGATTGCCTCAGGGCTGAGCATGTTATCCAAGCCCAGGCAGTACCACTCAATTCTGGCACTTTTGCTGAGCTACTGGGAAAGAAGGCAATGTCTTTACACAGAGGCCACTGAGCCAGCAAGATATAAACCTAGAAATGATCATGGTCGTCTTCACCAGCATATGGGGTAGCCCTGTTTAAGAATTAAGCCATCTGGAGAGAGCAGTGCCATGAGAGGGGGACTGAAGCTTGATGACATTGGTTCAGCTCCTGGATCAATCCATGCCTGAAGTCAGTCCAACATCCTAGAGTTTTCCATTAAATGAGCCAATACATTCCCTTTTTCACTTTCAAGCTATATTTGGGTTGAGTTCTTCAGTTATCTGTATGTAAAAGATCTTGATTAACTATAATCGTTAACTCTCCTCCTATCAGAAAACACTAATCATTAAAAAAGAATAAATGACTGTGGGAGATGGAGTTCTAAGATGGCTCCCAAGATTCCTACCTCCTAACATACAAGCCCTGTGTAACCCCCTCCTCTTCAGTGTGGGTGGGACCTGTGAATATGATGGGCTATCACTCCTATGATTAGGTAACTGCAGGGGGAGCAGGCGGGAGCTTCTGCAGCTGCAGCATCACTTCTCCTGGAGTGGATCCCAGAACACCTGCTCCAGAATCCTCCGAGGAGCTTATTAAAATGCGGTTTCCAGGGCCCCACCCCAGCTGCCTGGATGAGACAGTCTGGGAGTGTGGCCTCAGAATCTGCATCATCAACAAGCTCCCAAGGAGACTTGGTGTTCCAGGGACTGCAGCACCAGCCAGCCACAGCAGACGGGGTGGGGCTGGGGTGGGACATGCCTGTCACTTAAGGCCATGTCCAAGTTCTCCGGCAGCCAGCACTCTCTCCTTTCCGGGTGCGCCTCTTCTGCACTGCCTTCTTTCTCCTGCTCTCTCTAGTTCTTTCGGGAGACCTGGGTGGGGGGGCAGGGGGCTGTCAGCAGCAGGCCCACAGGATATGCGGAGCAGCCACCCCTGCGTGGTGGCTTTCTCTGCACTTTCTCTTTCGCTTTGCTCTCTCTGCTTCTCTTTCTGACATTCTGGCTCCTGGGTTTCTTCTAGTTCTGCAAGCTCGCCAGAACTGCTGTCGAGCCTGCGTTGAAAGGCCGAAGTGGGTAGAGCCACACTGCACCTCCTGCAGCCCTGACTGGTTGGTGAAAGTCCCTGTTGGGAGTTGGGCCATTGTCTAAGACGGCCCCATCCTGACCCCTCAGCCAAGTCTCCGTTAAGGAAAGGCCAGATTGCTCTGCGGGCACAGCTTGTGGCCTCTTCCCTGCACGTTTCCAGCTGGACTGAGAGAAGCCCACGGGGGGCGGGGGGGGGGGGTGGCGCCCGGCTTCTCCGCCAGCAGGGAGGCCGTCAGGACCTGCCACTGCCCAGTCAGCTAGACGACACACACCGAACAGAGTCCTGCCTGAGGCAGGCTCCCATGGGTGGCTGTGACGTCTTGGGTTGATTAGTTCTCAGTGACTCTGATTTCTACCCAAGAAAACAAAGCCAAGTACGCACACTCCTGATCTAACCCTATTGGTCATAGTAACGATGCTACAGGGACCCTCTGGCACTTTCCCCAGTGCCTACCCAGGCCTGACAGTTCATCAACTTCCATGTGCAAGTATCCCCATGCTTGCGAGAGCGACTTTCTTCCAACCAGGGGCTGAGGAGAAACGGTCAGACGTCAGGGGATGTGTGTGCCGGACACACGGCTCGGGGAAACGAGGGAGGAGCAGGTGGACACACAGCTCCGAGGTGATCATCTTACCCGCTTCATCCTGACGCTGCGCCGCTCCAAGGAATTTCGAACAAAAGGTGGCTTCTTGGACAGGGTGGAGCTGTCGCTGTCACTTCGGTTCAGCTGCCAGAGAAAAGGCGGGGGAAGCTCATGAAGGTCGAAGTGCATGCGGAGAGCACACTGAGTGCGTACTCAATGATGCACACCCCTACGTGTCAGCCATGCGAGATCTCATGTAACCCTTCCAACAACCCCTGGGGGAGGAGACGGAGGGTGAGGGGTTACCGAATTTGCTCAAGGTTGGAGAGCTGGTAGCAGCAGCATGGCGGGGTTGACACCTGACAGTGTGACTCCAGGATCTACTGACCACTTGACCTCCTACGCTAAGGCCTATTTGAATCAACTCTTCCCTGTTGCCCCGAGAGCTGCTTTCATGGCTGAAATGGAGCCCCTGTCAAGACTGACATACACATAAAAAAAGCAGCCCACAGGCAAAGCCTCGGGGACCACATCCCCGGAGAAGATGGGCCAGACACGCTCTGTGAGGGCTGTGCTGATCACAGCTCTCCCCTCCTCAGAATCCTTCAGTCACTTAGCAATATGGACTCTCCCCAGAGGGCTAATGTTCCTCATCCATAGCCAGAGATCAGGGCTATGGTCGAGGCAGATGCTTTTCCACTGACAGTGTGTGTCCCCAGTGGGAGGACCGGAGAGGGACGTGAGGATGGCAGCACATCCCAGGATGTGTGAGGCGGGGGCTTCTCTCCGGAGTCGTATTTTCAAGTCACTGGGATTGCCACAGGCTGATGCTACAGTCTGTTAATTCAGGCAGCTGGCAGCTCACTGCTGCAGGTCTCTTCTGAGAAGCCGTCCACATCGTCATTTTTGTGGTTATTAATAATTATTAGTGATAATGATATTAATAGTCCCGCTATGTTGATGAAATAGCTACTACACTAGGCAGTGGCTCAACCAGAATGAGAAATAGGCAACAGTAACCATAACAGCCCCATGGACGGAGCCCCTACTATGTGCCATGGGCTTTACTGACGGTTTCATTTAATCTTCAAACAATCCTAACTGAGGGAACTGAGGCCTGGAGACATTAACACACTTTTATTAAGTCATGCAGTGAGCATTTCATTCATGTTCAGTGAAATGTTCTGGTAAGCATCCGAACAAGCGTTCAAGGTCCCGTCTGTCTGACTCCAAGGCCATGTTCTCTTCCGGCCCCCAGGATGCATGTAGGGCTCGGAGATGAAACGAATATACAGACAGAGGGGTGGGCCATCTTGACTGGGGTGGATTCATACAAATAGACGGGCTGGATATCATATCAGAAGGGGGATTTATCCTACATTGTTTCAATCTATAGGTGACACTCACAGAATATGTGTCATACCAACTAGAATATGTGTCAGGACAACTGATGCTTATTAAGTCGTGGCTGTTTTGTTTTTTGTTTTAATATTTATTTATTTATTTGGTTGCACCAGGTCTTAGCTGCAGCAGGCAGGCTCCTTAGTTGCAGCACGTGGGCTCCTCAGTTGCGACAGGCGGGCTCCTTAGTTGCGGCTCGCCAGCTCCTTCGTGGCGGCACGCAGGCTCCTTACTTGCGGCACGCGTGTGGAATCTAGTTCCCCGATGAGGGATTGAACCCAGGTACCCTGCACTGGGAGCGTGGAGTCTCATCCACTGTGCCACCAGGGAAATCCCGAATCGTAGTTGTTTATGTACTAAAGACCATGTTATAAAAAAAAGCGATGAAAGCTACATCAAGTCCTTGAATTTAACTTTTTCTTAAAGATGTACTGTGCTTGATCTCAGACATGGTAGAGAATATCGTTGCCTTTTTGTTATTATTTCCATCTGATGGCTAGGGAAATTGAGGAGCAGAGAGGTGAAATAACTGGCAGTCAGAGGGAGCTACAGGGAAATGAGAATTTTGGAAGGACTGTATCCTTCAGGTCAAAGTGAGCCGACCAACGCATATGCCAGCACTGCTGATAAATACGTAGGTGTTAAAGACACAGGAGTAGGGGAGAGCTGTGGGGAGTATAATATACCATCTCTACCCCTCACGGATTTAAAGTCCAGTGGGGTCCCAAGTCCAGGAAACTCACCAGGCCATGCTGAGGACCAAAGAAGGGAGACACCCAGCAGAGGGTACTTGATGTGGAGACGTGTGGCATCAGGTCAGAAGGGATTGCCGGGGGAGGGGTTGCTAATCTAATTACCATCCTCTTACGACTCTTGGTGGGAGACGAAGCCCACTTTTCACGAATGAAGCAGAAAGTACCAGAGCCTTGCTTTCATGGCCTCCCTTGTAGCTAGAAGCAGGCACGGGACTAGACTCTGACAATTAAGTGCAACTGCTCTGGTCTTGCTAGCTGGACCAATTCTCTGTCACTGTGCCTCTTGGATTTAACCAGGCCATTCTCTTCTGCTCCATGAGCATCCGTGTTTCTTGGTTTCTCAGGGAGAAGCCCTTAGCGGTGGAGGAGTGGCAGCAGCAGCAGTGGCCGGAGCTTCCCTGGCCTCCTGCAGCGGTAGGAGTCTGGCGGAGGAATCAGTGCTGAACCCCAGAGGCAGTGGCACAGCCAGCTGGGACCACGCTCTACAGCGGCACTTGGGGTGTCCTCCCTTGACTGTCTTTGTGGTATGATTCTGGCCGTGGTCTGGCCCGCCTTGTTCCTGCCTGATTGCTGAGGTTGGTTCTACAGCCTTCTGATGAATATGTCAACTACTCAATTTCCTTTCCAAACATTTCTTCCCCGCATCCACTGCCCACAGTCTGTTTCTATTGCTTGCTATTAAGAACCCTGACCAGTACAGGACCTGGTACTGGGGAGTGGGGTGCTATAAACCACAGACCGGAAGACAGGGAGCTGGCTGTGTACTGGAGGTAGGATGGGGCACAGCACAGACACCAATATTCCCTGTTGGGAATTTGAGAATGCTCATTCTGTGGGTGAAAACCAGAGGGATACACTTGTTACCTGTTGTATCTCGAGAGACAGACTGCACGCCTATAGAGTTTTAAGGGAAATGATAGCGAAAAAATTCAGGATGTTGTACCATTGGCTACTTCTTGTAGCCTTAAGTAAGAATCTACAAGAAACCGATAAGCTTGGGCTCAAGTGTAGTCAGAAGACAAAGAAGGAAAAATATACGGCTTTGCTAAGAAAGACCCTTTCTTTTCTTTGTTTTTTTTTCTCATTTTTTGGGTCACATCCCAAGGCATGTGGGATCTTTAGTCCCCTGACCAGGGATTGAGCCCACGCCTCCTGCATTGGAAGGCAGGGTCTTAACCACTGGACTGCCGGGGAAGTCCCAGAAAGGTTGTTTCTGCCTGTGGCAGGTGATCCATGCAGACTAGGAATTTTTTAATCTGCAGCCCTGCAGGGTTGGAAACTGGTCCAGATAATAAAATACGGGGAGGGCCCAGCACAGTGCTAGGCATGCTAAAGATGCGTAATTAATGGGACCGGAGCTCTTTGTTATTCAAGGATGCCAATCCTGAAAAAGGCCGCCTAAGGCGAATCCATTTACACAGGAGACCAGAGTTTTATTGTAAATACTGGGGGAAAAAAGTTTGAGTCTTTAGTTGGAAAACAGAAACACTTTTCAGAAGTTACATTTCATATCTTCCATTTGACAAAATTACAACTGCATTCTAAATCCCGATGACAAAGGATGAATCAAACACTCTTTCTTTTGGTGTGATGTTTCCAACAAGTGACATTCTTCACTTTGTGTTTGATTTCCACTGCACGTTCATAAAGTCAGTAATTTTGCCAGAAGCAGATTATCCATTATCCTAAGGGCTTTTCTAAGTCCTTCAAGTTATGCACATTTGAAACATGGATTGGATTTTCCTCTTCTTCAGCTGTGTGCTGGCTTAATTGCAGGATTCTTCACTTGTGATTCACGAACTCCCTCAAGTTATAATCACATTCAGGGCTTCCCTGGTGGCGCAGTGGTTGACAGTCCGCCTGCCGATGCAGGGGACACGGGTTCGTGCCCCGGTCCGGGAGGATCCCACATGCCGCGGAGCGGCTGGGCCTGTGAGCCATGGCCGCTGAGCCTGTGCGTCCGGAGCCTGTGTTCCGCAACGGGAGAGGCCACAGTAGTCACATTCAGTGACTGCAGGAAACCCTGTACCTTTTGCAAGATATGCAGCTAAATTGCAGGTGCTCACATTGTCTTTTCAGATGCTTACAAGCTCAAATATTAGCTAGACACTTGACCTAGACGGAAGAGGTTTACGCTATTTCTGGGAGGTATTACAGGGAATGTTTTGGGGGGACTAATTTGAAAAGTAGCCAGTAAATTAGTGAAGTTGTCATGTTATGAAAAAATCACCTTCCCTACTCAAGCTTATAATTGGAGGCCTTGGATACCGAATATCAGATATTGAACCCTCCATATCCCCTCCTCCTCCCCAATAACAATAGGCAGGTGGGTGGCAGGTTGACGAGGTGGGGCAGGTTCCATGGGCCTTTCCTGTGACAACTTATTGGCACACTAGGCAGGAAGGTTCTGTTTATGCTTCTGGTTATTGCTCGTTGGTTCTTCATGGTAGGAGGTAAGGAAGGTAGGAGGTAAGGAAGGATGTCGACATGTCATTTGGGCGTCAGGAACAGGGTCTTGGTTCTGTAGCCCCAGCAAGCAGCATGACCCCTCAGACGGGGTAGACTAATTAGATAGCAAGGCAAAGGGATCAGGGGGCCAAGCCTACTGCACGGCTTCTAAATCCAGCAGGGCCTGAAAGAGCAGGTCAGCAAGCGAAATAGGTTAAACAGGGCCAGGTGGAGGCCACAGTGAACTTGAAAGTCCTGCCCCTCCACCCCTCCAAGGGCAGTGGCCCTCACTGCTCAGCTCCAGCCAGTTGTGTCTGTGACAGAATGTGTAGCCCATGGGGCCAGACAGTCCCTTTTTTTCCCAAGAGAAACTGGAATTTTATTCGAAACCTCTTCATTTTCAAAAATTTTTAATTGAATTTCCTAAGTTTTCATTGTTAGCAAAAAGTTCAATTAAAAAACCCCCTAAACCCATGACTAAGTAATAACAGGCCTGTTGCTATTTTGTAACCTCAGGCTGCAGGCTGCAATTGCCCTGGAAGGGGAGGAACTGCCCGCCCATCAGGGATGGTGAGGGTCAGTCTGATCTCAGCAAGGGGTGTGGCAGGGCAGAGTGTAAACAAGGAGGAGGGGGGAGTTGGCTGGAATTATAAAATCACTGGCCCTGTACTGGTTATGGAGGCTTTCCCAGGCTTTAGCTAATTCAAATCCTTAAAGCAACCCCATAGGGTCGGTCTGTTCACATTATGAGGAAACAGGCTCCGACGAGGACGCAAGGTGAGCGTGATGGGAACTTGCACCCAGAGCTGTGTGAGAACCGGGGCTCTCGGCTACTGGGAGAGAAGCAGGCGCTCTGGGGGAGGAAAGCGCCACACGGTTGCTTACCCGGCACACGTACTGGCTCTGGGGGCCCGGGGAGAAGGTCTTGGAGCGGATGATGGTGCTCCCTCGAAGAAATGGCCCTGGAGATGGCGCACCCACCCGGCGGTCCTTGGGCCGCACCACCGTGGGAGATGGGGCCGGGGTCTCCGTGTTGGTCTCTTTGTCCACCTGAGGGAGAGGTCACAACTGTGAGGCCACCGGTATCCGCAGAGTCTCGGGCACCCTCCGCAGCTGCTCCCCACCCCTGTCACCTTGCCTCTGGTCCTCAGTCACAGCCAGAGGCTTCTGCGGCCCCAGCCCAGCCAGGACAGAGCCCAAGGCCCCGAGTACTGGCCCCCAGTCCTCCCTGACACCTGTGGGCTGGGGCCAGTGGGAGATGTTCAGTCCCCTAACAGGCTCACGTAAGCAGTAGAGGTACCGCACCCACCGAAGTCCCGGACTTCACACCCTCAAGACCAACTGTATTTTATCAAAGCCGTAGCCAAGGCCTCCACGGCCCTGGCCAAGAACCGAAGATGTTTTCATGGAGTTATGGAGGCAACTAGCAGATCTCGTTATTTAAACTAGGAGATCAGGTTTTCTATTGTCCTTTCACAGTAGTTGCCAGCAGAGGTAAAGAAAAACACCCAAATGAAGGGCCTTGATTCACCAAAACAGGGCCTTCATGTGATTTTGGAAAAGGCACCCCCTTTGGCTGGAGAAACTACGGAAAGACTTCCCCTCGGTGCGCGGCAGTCAGAAGGCAGGCCCAGGTTCTCCTCTCACACGCCCGCTGCACCCCGCCCCCAGGAGTCAGGCACCTTTGTGCAGTGCACAACCTGCCCCTCCAGCCCCACGTGCCCGGCTCAGACACAATGGGGCGCTCTACTTCCAGGAGTCTTGAAGGTCAAAGAACATGGGAGATCTCTCTGGAGCGTGAAGCCTGTTATATCATGTAACCCTAGTGCAGCAGGGAAGCAGGAGGCGAAGGGAACTTGACTAGAACCTCTTTCCTACTGCACTCTGGGCAGACCCAAATGGAGAAATTCTTTCACTCAAAATCTTAGAACCCACCTGCCAGGTTGGTATTACTGTGTCCATTTTAGAGATGAGGAAACCAAGGCTGGAGAGGGATGAAGTCATCTGCCTAAGGCTACACAGCTAGGAAGGGGCAGAGCTGGCCTTTGAACCCAGACCCACCTGCCTGCAAAGACTGAGGTCTGCCTAGAAAACCGGGAACTGCAGAGGGCAGGAGAGACGAGGGGATGAGTCAACTTCTCCTGGCTTACTGTCACCGAAATGACCCCAATTCCAGCCAGGGACACTCCTACACAACCTTCTGCAGGTCATCCCACTCTGAAGGCCTGTCCCCTGATGCTGGAGCATGAGACTTAGCCCCGAGCCTATTCTGATTGCCCAGGTTCAAGGATTGAGGGCTATTTCCCCAAGACAGCCCTTCCCATGTCCCCAGCCCTCCCTACCTTTAGCGCTGGGCACTCATCCATATCATGTGAGGCTTTCTCAGCGAAAACGTCCTCTTCCCCTTCCCCATCTTCCTCCTCCTCAGCTGCTGCCTCGTTCTCGCTGGTCCCCTCCTCGCACCTCCTGTGATGACAAGGCACTTTGGTTACCCACAGCACCCACTTTCATCTGTTCACCTGCCATTTAAGTGCATCCAGGGCAGGGCTTCCAAGCATTTTCAGGATTGAGGACACTTTTTAAAAAAATCAATTTTAGTGAGGTATATTTTACATATAGCAAAATGCATTTCGTGTATAGTTTGATGAGTTTTGACTAATGTATTCCCCTGTGTAACTACTACCACACTCAAGATAAAGAATGTTCCATTACCTTGAAAGGTTCCCTTGTACCCTTTCCCAGTTAAACTCTCCCCAGCCCCAGCCCACCTCTGATCAGCTTTCTGTCACTAAAGATTCAATCTGATTTTTCTTGTGTTTCATAGAAATGGAATCAGACAGTATATGCTCTTTTGTCTCTGGCTTCATTCTCTCAGCATCATGTCTCTGAGATTCATCCATATTGGTGCACAGTATCAATAGTTCACTCCTTCTTATTGTTGAGTAATCTTCCATTGGATGGATAGACTATACTTTGTTCACCAGGTGATAAACATTTGGATTGTTTCCATTTCTTAGAAATTATGAATAAAGCTTCTATAGACATTCACCTACAAGTCTGTGTAGAAATAGGATTTCACTCCTCTTGGACGTTGTATTAGTTTGCTAGGGCTGCCATAACACAATACCACAGACTGGGTGGCTTTAACAACAGAAATTTATTTCCCACAGTTCTGGAGGCTTAAAGTCCAAGATCAAGGTGTGGGCAGGTTTAGTTTCCTCTGAGGGCTCCTTCTGTGACTTGTAGATGGCCACCTTCATGCTGTGTCCTCATGTGGTCTTCCCTCTGTATGTGTGTCCCTAGAATCTCTCTGTGTGTCCAAATTTCCTCTTCTTATAAGAACAGTCACAGTGGATTAGGGCCCACCCTAACTTTAACAGCCTTGTGTTAACTGAATCAGCTCTTTAAAGACCCTGTCCTCAAAAACAGTCGTTCTCTAGTACTGGGGTCAGAGCTTGAATATCTGAATTTTGGGGAGACACAATTCAGACTATTACAGATATATATATATATATATATATATATATATATATATATATATACCTAGGAGTAGAATTGCTGGATCAGACAGTTAGTATAAGTGATTAAATGTTTTTCCCATGTGGTTATACCATTTTATGTTCCCGCAGTAATATTATGAGAATTCTGGTTCCTCACCTATACTTGGTATTATTAATCTTTAAATTTAGTCATTCAACTGAGTGAGTACTCATATCTCGTTCTGGTTTAACTTTTCACTTTCCTGTTGAGAATATTTTCCTGCATTTATTGACCATACATATTTTCTTTTGCGAGGTGTCTGTTAGAATTTTTAGCCCATTTAAAAATTGGGCTGTCTTTTTATTACAGAGTTGTAAGAGTTCATTATATATTCTAGATAGGAATCCTTTGCAAATATTTTCTCCAAGTCTCTGGCTTGCCTTTTCCTCTTCTAAATGGTGTCTTCCAAAGAACAGAAGCTTTTGACTGTGATAAAGTCCAGTTTATCAGTTTTTCTCTTTAATGGTTTGTGCTTTTTATGCTGTACCTAAGAAGTCTTTGCAAAGAGTTTCTCTGGTAGTTTCTTTTAAAAGTCTTATAGTTTCAGCTTTTATGTTTAGCTCTATGATCCATTTCAGATTAATTTTTGTCCATGGTACTCAAAATTTATTTTTTTCTATATGGATAGCCAATGGGGTGGCTGTACCATTTGTTGAAGAGACTTTATTTTTGGTGATACTCTTCATAATTATCCTTTCTCCTTGGGCTCCAGGGTTGGAAGGAGTTGGTGTGACAAATGGATGGAATTTGTTAATTAGTAATTTATCTCCATTCCCATCTTTACTTTGCAAAGACATACATAACCGCCAGGCTTCTGATCAGCATGAGACAGTATTACCATACTGAGCTGGAGGAATTCCAGCCAAAAGCAGAGAATCTGACACCTAGTTAGCTGGCTCAGTGAGACTGTGGATAAACATAAAATCTCCCTTAGGATTTTCCCAACAGGGAGAACAGATCTTGGCTCTCCATCCCCAGCCCTGAGATGAAAACCTTCCTTGCACTTAGATGGGGACTATCGCTATGGAGGGGCTTCTCCCCACTGGCCTTTTTTTTTTTTTTAATTTGGTTGCACCAGCTGTTAGTTGTGGCAGGTGGGCTCCTTAGTTGCAGCTCAAGGCTCCTTTGTTGCAGCACGTGGGCTCCTTAACTGCGGCTCCAGGGCTCCTGAGTTGTGGCTCGCCGGGTCCTTCGTTGCAGCATGCGGGCTCCTTAGTTGTGGCACGCGAGTGGGATCTAGTTCCCTGAACAGGGATCGAACCCGGGCCCCATGCATTGGGAGCGTGGAGTCTCATCCACTGCGCCACCAGGGAAGTCCCCCCCCAGCCACCTTGATCTACTCATAAAAGAGCCATTAAACATGAGTGCTCACAGGGAGCACCTTGGTGAGGATTGTGTAGATGCCACATCATTAACCAGCATTGACTGTGGGCTTAATGAACTGCAGGTGCTTCGCGGAGGTCTCACAACCACACCGAAAGACACTCTTGTCTCTGTTGTACAGATTCAAAAGCGGAGGATCAGAGAGTGGGTAGGCCTTGTCCAGTGTCACAGGCCGCTCAGGGGTGCAGCCAGGTTTCCAATCCAAGTTTGTTCAGTTCCACGAAGCGCTCAACCACTAGGGAAGTCTCTTCTTTGTGACTAAGAAGCTGATTTAAGTATTTTCCAGGAAGGGGAAAAAAAAAAAAAACCCTCAATTGTAAAGAGAAAAATAATTAGTCACATCTTTGCACCCTTTGGAAAAGTGGCCAAAAATAAATAAAAATTAAAAAATATATATCTGATAATATGAAGTGAGGGTTTGGGAAAAAGGCATATCCCTGTGGGGAGTGTTCATTAGAGCAGCCAATTTATACTCTGAAGTCAATTTAGCAGCATCTGCTAAAACAAAACACGTACACATTCTTGATTAAATACTCGTCAATTATATTGTATCAGAGAGGATGTAGCTTTCGGGGTACTCTCAGTCACCGCTGGTGGAGCATTTCCTGGGACAATCTTACTTGCGAATGATTCTGCAGTGCCTGGTAAAATATAAAACACACATGCCCTGGGACTCAGCTAGGCCACTTCTCAACCTCTGTCCTAGACACACACACACAAGTCCCCGAGGAGGTAAATACAAGGGTTTTCACTCTAGCGTTGTTTGTGATTATATTCTTCTTACTTTCTAATCCTCTAAGAGTTTTGTTTTGCTTGTGGATCTTAAAAAAAGACCGAGTCTTCTGATTATATGCACTGAAGAAACCTAAACAAATAAAAGGAGGGAGTAACAATGGCACCCCTCCTTTGGGCCTTGGGTGCCGAGGGGGAAGGAGAGGAGATGAGAACTGAGGGCCAGTCTCTGGAGCCCTCCACTCCAGAGCTGAGCCGGCACAGCAGAGCTAGTTAACATTCCAGGACCAAAAGAAGCCTCCAGTCTGGGGGGAGGGGGCTGCAGATGGATTTACCCCAGTATAGCAGCTCTGGGATTCCCAGCCCTCTTTGTAAGTCAGTGTCTGGGGAAGTTTGAATGGCAAGGGGTGGGGAGAGAGGGGGCCACAAAGGGAGAGAGAACAGAAGGTGGTTGCTAGGAGATGGCGTGAAAAGTCTCAACATAAGCTTGGAATTTGGCGGAAACCACTGATCTTGTGCCAGGGTTTTGGAAGACAGGTCCTGGGCCTATTTCCGGCATCAGACCTTTGCAGTGTGCCAGAGAGAAGGAGAGAGAGGGAAGAGGGAGGGAAAAAGACAGGAGAAAGAGAAAGCGGGGGGGGGGGGGGGGGGGGGGGGGGGGGGGGGGGGGTGGGGGGGGGTGGGAGGAAGAGAGGAGAGAGAGAGAAGGAGGTGGGGGGGGAGGGAAAGGAAAGGAAGCGGGGAGACACAGATGGAGTGGGACAAAGAAGGAAAGAGAGAAACTGAGACCATTTAGAGAGAATCCTAAAACGTACGAACATACAAAAATTCAGGAACCTTGTCCTATTCTTTATCACATGGAGGAAGAGAAGCGCCAGCCTGTGGGCCAAATCCAGCCCACTGCCTGTTTTTGGACAGTGCAAGGTCCAAGCTATGAATGGTTTTTATATTTTTAAATGGCTGAAAAAAAAAATCGAAAAGAGAGTGAAATTTCATGGTGTGTGCAAATGATGTGAAATTCAAATTTCAGTGTCTGTAAATGAAGCTTCAATGACAGAATCACGGTGGCTGGTGTAGGTACCGTCTATGGCTGCTTTCACACTACAATGGCAGAGTTGAATGGATATAACAGAGTCCGTATGGCCCACAAAGCAGACATTTTCCATCTGGCCCTTTCCAGAAAGCACCTGCTCACCCCCAGAGTAAAAGATACTAAGGAAAGACTTCGTGTGAGACCAAACGTATAATCAAGGGCTGTAACAGAAGAGTCACTGAGTGCTTCCTGTGAGTAAGGGTCTGTGTTAAGTGCCCAGCATGCGTAATTTTTTGAGTCTACAAAATTCCCCATGTGTAGTGGCTATTTCTTAAATCTATATTTCACAGATAGGGAAACCAGGGTCAGAGCCTGGTTCTCAGCCCAGGCTTCACCTTAGAATTACCCAGGAAGTTTTTAAACTTACTGATGCTCAGGCCTCACCCAGCCCTAGAATCTACCACAGGGAGTTCGATGAGTGAGACTCCAAATTCACATCTGTCTGGATTCAGAGCACATGCACTTAAGTACAACTACACACACTTCCTCCAGATGGCAAGGTTCCTAGGCTGTGCTCATTTCCAGCTGGTAGTTATCCGTGTTGCTCCTCGAGTTACTGCTAGGAATCTCTGCTGTTTCTTGCGTGTCTGCTACGAGCTTTGCGCTTTCACTTCACAGTGGCTTTTCCTTCAGTCCCTTCTGATAACCCCACACAGTCGGTGTGATGTCCCCACTTTTCAGGTGAGGATCAGACAAGGTCAGAAAGACTTGCCTGAGTGGGTGCTCTTGAGGGGGAGGGCAGGGACTGGGGGGAAGCATGTGTGGGCTCCCGGAGAGCCGGTGACGCTCTGCTTCTCGATTTGGGCACTGGATTCACGGGTAGTTTTGTTTCCGAAAATTCACTGAGCTGTACACTTAAGTCAACCTTTCTGTATGTACATTATGTTGCAATACACAGATTAAAAACGCTTTGCCGGGGCTTCCCTGGTGGCGCAGTGGTTGAGAGTCCGCCTGTCGATGCAGGGGACACGGGTCCGTGCCCCGGTCCGGGAGGATCCCACGTGCCGTGGAGCGGCTGGGCCCATGAGCCATGGCCGCTGAGCCTGCGCGTCCGGAGCCTGTGCTCCGCAACGGGAGAGGCCACAACAGTGAGAGGCCCTCGTACCACAAAACAAACAAACAAACAAAAACAGTGCTTTGCCTAAGGTTACACAAAAAATGATGAAGCTAGGATTTGAACCCTAGTCTACATCACTGTTTCCTAAAGTGTGTCATAAGACCCTTCTGTGGGTAAACAAGGGACTAAAGAACACTGATCACACAGTGAGAAAGCTGTGTCCTGTTCACTTCTCCTTCAGACCTGTTTACATCAAGGAGGAAGTCTCTCTTGGGCAGTAGCATGTCTTTTACATTGCTGAAACACTGACTGACCTTCCTTTTTAACAACGGGAGAGGAGACCTTAGTCTTAGAACCTTGGCAAGCAATATACCCAGCTAGACTTGAATACTTTTGTTGTATTTTCATTACGCTTAATCTTCCACAGTTACCTTCTGAGGCAGACTTGGCTCATGGCCTACTCAATATCCGTTCCTACTTTCTTCCTTAGTAACAGAATCCTGAATTTTGTGCCAACTAAGAGACCTCATTTCCCAGTCTCCCTTGCAGTTAGGTAGGCCAAGTAGCTAAGCTTGGCCAATGAGAAGCAAGTAGAAATTGCTGGGTGGGACTTTCAGGAACGCTCCTTGGTTACAAGGCATGCAGGAAGACTCTGTTGTCTTTCCTCTTCCCTGATGCCTGCCTGATGGCTGGTGACTCCGCAGCCATTCTGTGCTTAGCAGCCTTGATGATGGAGGTCACACATAAGGCCAGCAAAGCAGAATGAAAGAAAGAGCCTGGGTTCCCAGTAACATCATGGGGCTGACAGATGCACCCTGGAATGCCTTTTCCCAGTCTTCTTTTTAAGTAACAAAGAAGTAAACTTCTATCTTGTTTAAGCCCATTATTTCTGCTCTCTGTTTCTAGCAGTCAACTGCAATTCCTTACTGAGGAATCTTCAATTTATGACAAATTATACTTATTTCCACTTCTAGTAATATAAAGCTTCCTAAGAATTTTTTTTTAACCAAAATAAATGTTAAGTTCTTCAAGACAAACTCTTAATATTAGATGTGAACTAGCATGAGTAATTCCTGGAACGCAAAATGACAAACTGGGAAGGGATTTTGGGAACTACTGTGTCAGACTATATACTGCCTTTTTGCCTATAGAGAACCCACGGGGAGAGAGGTTCTCCGTTTCCACAGAGGAACACTTCTGTTGGTTGCCCTGGTATTTGGGGATCTCATCCTTGGGCCCAGGTCCAAGCCAGGTCAGTTCCCAGGGACACCCTCACTTACCAGCTGTCTTCCAGGGTCTGTGCGCTGCTCCTTCCCTCCTGCCTCTTCTCCAGCTCCACGGCTGTCTGTTCCAGCAAAGCAGACACGACATCCTGCAGAGACAAAGGCTGATGGGTCCATCTGTACACCATGGGCATAGCCCCACCCGGCAGGAATCAGAGTGTGTCACCCTCCCAGTGAACGGAGGGTAAAACTGAAGACCAGAGTGGGTAAGCGTCTTGCTGTAGAGTCACACAAATTGGAAATACAGTCTTCAGTTCTTCTAACTGGCAGCTCTCTGGAGAATAACCTCTGCATGTACAGACAGAGTTTGGAAGACAGCCAAGTTTAGTGTTTGCATGAGATGGAATTATAGGTCTCCGGCTGTAAGGAGAGCATGGTGTAGTCAGGGAGACCATCCCATAAACCATCAATAACAAAACAATCTGGGAAGGACTATGAGAGAGATAAGTACTGGATGTTTGAGAACAGAGGCATGGTGGCAAAGCTAGCTTGGGGGCTGTATTCAGGGAAGGCTTCCTAGAGGAAGAGTCTTCATACTGAATGGTGTCTATGGTGAGGAAGCCTGTGTGACTTGAGGAAATTATTTAATGTCTCTGAGACTCAGTTTCTTCTAATAATTACTCCACCTCTGATGTCCAGCCATCTCCAATTCAGGGAGAGGCTTTTCCTTCCATCCAGCCAGGTGCCGCACGTGCAGGAGAAGGGTGCAAAGCTGTGGCCCAGCTCACCGTGCTTTCAGGTCCTGGCATGGGGGCCATGGCTCCCACTGGTTTGGGCTCCCTGCTCTGTTTCTTCAAGTATTTGTAGCTTAGGAGGTTGTACCAGCGAGTCGACCTCTCCCCGGACCGGCAGACCTCAGCCAGGCTGATCTGGGCGCCTCCCTGTGGAGAATGGGAAAAAAAAGCACAACCAGGGGGTGACAAGGTACTCTGGGGGCAGTATGCAAAACACCACTCCAGGTGAGACAGAAGCTTCCTGGGAGGAAGAAATGGCTAGGTGCTGACCATTTTCCAATAACTCACTTGTTCACTAACTTATTCTTTCATTGAGTTGTATGGGTTCTTTAAATATTTATCAGATACATGATTTGCAAATATTTTCTCCCATTCAGTAGGTTGCCTTTTCATTTTGTTGATGATTTCCTTTGCTGTGCAGAAGCTTTTGTTTGAGGTAGTTCCACTTGTCGATTTTTGCTTTTGGTGTCAGAGTCAGAAAACATCATGACCAGGACTGATGTCAAGGAAAACAACTCAAATCTCCAGAAACAGGGGACTGGAGGCATAAACTGTAATATATCTATAGGGTGGAATATTACATCGCTATGTACAAAAAATAAGGAAGATCCCTAGGTAGTGATGTAGAGAGTTCTCCAGGCTACATTAATTCCAACAAGATAACAGTCAATTTTAGGCCGGCTCATAGGCGTGAATGGTCTACCTCAGTAAACTGGATGCACTCTGATGGCATTTATGCATTTGTTCATTCGTTTATTCAACACACACCCATTTTCCAAGTAGCCTCTGTGTGCCGGGCACTGTTCTGGGTGTTGTGGATACGGAAGGATTTAAGGCAGAGAAAAATCCCTGCTCTTGTGAGCTTCTATTCCAGTCTGGGGGAATCAGATAATCAGTAAGTAACTTCTATACTGTGTCTCATAGAGTCTAAGATGCCATCGATTATAAAGTGTATTATTATTTCATGTACCACCAAGAAAGAAAAATAGTTGCCAATTAGACTATGACTTGCCATCTAGTATACACTGCATCTTGATTTCACAGATGATAAAATGTGAAAATAACATATACTCTAATACCTATGATATAGAGGAATATGAGGTGATGTAAAGTGCTGCAGAGAAAATAATACAGGGAAAGTGGAGAGGAGGGGGTAAGAGAGTGGAGGGGGCAATGTGATTTTAAATAGGGTGGAAGGAAGTCATCACCTAGAAGGTGACATTCGGGTTAAGATCAGAATGAGGTGAGGGAGTGAGATTTGCCCATCAATATCTGGGAGAAGAGAATT
Organism: Monodon monoceros; assembly: GCF_005190385.1. Taxonomy (NCBI): domain Eukaryota; kingdom Metazoa; phylum Chordata; class Mammalia; order Artiodactyla; family Monodontidae; genus Monodon; species Monodon monoceros. The sequence continues at coordinate 143,461,326 of NW_021703768.1, read as the reverse complement.
CCGGTTAGAGAGGACAGCAGTGCGAAGCGCTGGGGAAGGGGGCGTGCGAGTGTATTCAAGGGGTAAAAGGAGGCTGGAAGAAGAGTCTTGGGGATAAAATCCAAGAGATGACAAGGAGCAGACCCTGGAGGGCCTGGGGGGCTAGGCAAAGGCCCAGGTGTTGACTCTGGGTGGAGACAGACGCCATCCTAAAGCTTCAAGTAGAGGAGTGGCACGCAGTCATCTGCAATTTAACAGGATGCCCCTGGCTACCGTGTTGAAAGGAGACGAAGGGCAGCAAGAACAGAAACAGGGGGATCCAGTGGAGGATTCTGCAACCATTGGGCGAGAGGTGGTAGTAGGTCAGGAGCACGGAGAGAAGTGGTTGGAATCTGGGGATCTCCTGAAGGCAGACCTTCCAGGAGGTCCTGAAGGATTGGAGGTGGGATATGAGAGAATGGGGTCCAGGATGACCCTGATGTCTCTGGCTTGGGCAGTGGAAGAATGGGGTTGCCTTCAGCTGAGATAGTGAAGACATGGGAGGAAAGATCAGGGGCGTGCTTGTGGACACATCACTGGTGATGGCTACTGGACATGCAAGAGGAGATGTGGATTCCGGCAGCGGACATACAACGCCGAGAAGAGTGGAAAGGCCCAGGAGGGCGCCATCACATGGGATGGTGTTTGAAGCCAGGGGATAGGACGAGATCACTGAAGCAGTGCATGCCAAGTAGAAAAGGGGAGAGGAGCAAGGCCTGAGCTCTGCGGCCTTCAAACAGAGAGAGGTCAGGGAAATGAGTAAGAATCTGCAAAGGAGACAGACAGAGAAGGCCAGTGATGGGGGAAGAAGGCCAGGAGAGCGAGCGGTCTGGGAAGCCAAGTCAGGGCAAAGGATGCTGAGGAAGATGGAGTGAGCAATTGTGCCAAACGCTGTAGGCAGGCCAAGAGGGACAAGGATGGAGAGCCGGCCACCGGATTTAGCAACAAGGAGGTCCCTGATGAGCACATTTCTGGTGGAACGATGAGGGCAAAAGCCCACGTGGACTGAGATACAGAGAGAACACACACACCTCTTTCACGCGTTGCTAGAGAGCAAAGGAAAAAAATAATGTAGTAACGGGAGGAAGAAATGGGGTTAAAAAAAATTTTTTTTTAAAGCAGGGGAGAAATAACAGTATGTTGGCATACTCACAGGCCAGATCCAGTGAGGAGGGAAAAGTGGAGACACAGGAGAGAGCAAAAGAGTAACGGTTGGCGTGACGCCCTTGAGAGAGGATGGCCCTAGATGGGAGTGGGGAGGGCACATCCTTAGCTCCGGGAAGAACAGCAGAGCCCACGAGGACAGGTAGATGCGGCGTGGCAGCTGTGGGGTTCCTTCTACTCTTCCAGAACTGGGTGTGAAGGGAGGGCCTCAGCGGAGGGAGAGTAAGGGCAAGGAGAGAGGAGAGGATAAGAATTTGTCACTGAGACAAGCAGGACAGTAAGCGGTCCAGGGAGACACAGTATAAACGCTGGGCAGCAAGAGGGCTCACGGGAGATTCGTGACCACGATTTTAAAATGACACTGCAGGGCGGTGGTGTGTGCGTTTTGCTCCAATTGCACGGGTGGAGAGGAGGGGAGGGTTCACTTTGATGGGGCTGGGTTTTTGCCAAGTGGGGATGGCAAAGTGAGAAAGGGGCAAGGGGGCGGTTGTGATGAGACATGGGATATGAGTGGGGCCTGGGCAGGGGGCTGCCTTTACAGAACGTGCACAGTCAGGGCTTGAGTAACCAGCATCCGGCTGCAAAGCCTGTGACTCCTGCGATGCCACCCTAAAGCATTTGGTGGAACTGTTGCCCACGATATTGGGGAAGGCAGTATTCATCCAAACCCATAATCCAGTAGGATAGTGCGATGATGACACGTCAAGATGCTGGAATCCTTGTTCAAATCCAGACTTCTCTACCTACTCGCTGGATGATCTGAGCCGGTTAATTAGCCTTTCTGGGCCTTGATCCCTTATTTGTCAGATGGAGATAATCCTAATATTGCTTCCCAGGGCTGTCGTGAGGATTAAATGAGATACTGCACACAAAGTTCTTAGCCCAGTACTAGACACGCAGACACTACTCAGGATGGGTCCTATTGTCCTTGCCCGGCTGGTTAAATGGCTCAAAACAGACCAGGGATTCCACAGACCCAGCAGTGCGGGGAGACTGTGCTTGGGAGCCTATGGCCCTTCCTCCTCTTGTCTCACTTCCTTTCCTCCTCCAGCCACCAATACACAACAGCCTAACACTCACGTCCCCACGGGACACGGGAACAGAGGCTTCCCGTTGGCCGTGGACGGAGACAAGCCACGGCGGGATGAGCGCTTTGGCTGCTGCCATGGCAACCAGCAATGGCCAGACATCAATTAGGAAGGAGGAATAAAAGGCATCCAATTAGGAGAAGAAAAAGGATTGAGTCTCTTCTCATTTAGGAATGCTCGGGGCTAAGGAAACGCTTCACTGGAGGAGCCTGGATTGTTTATTCATTTTTATTTTAAAAATTCTATCCTTGGGGCTTCCTTAGTGGCACAGTAGTTAAGAATCTGCCTGCCAGTGCAGGGGGCATGGGTTTGAGCCCTGGTCCGGGAAGATCCCACATGCTGTGGAGCAACTAAGCCCGTGCAGCACCACTACTGAGCCTGCGCTCTAGAGCCCGCGAGCCACAACTACTGAGCCTGCGCGCCACAACTACTGAAGCCCGCGCGCCCAGAGCCCGTGCTCTGCAACAAGAGAAGCCATCGCAATGAGAAGCCCGTGCAACACAACGAAGCGTAGCCCCCGCTCACTGCAACTGGAGAAAGCCCGCGCGCAGCAACGAAGACCCAACTGAGCCAAAAATAAATAAAATAAATAAATAATAAATAAATAAAAATTCTATCCTTTTTTTTTTTTCTTTTTCTTTTTTTGCGGTACTCGGGCCTCTCACTGTTGTGGCCTCTCCCGTTGCGGAGCACAGGCTCCGGACGCGCAGGCTCAGCGGCCATGGCTCACGGGCCCAGCCGCTCCGTGGCATGTGGGATCTTCCCGGCCCGGGCCACGAACCCGTGTCCCTTGCATCCGCAGGTGGACTCTCAACCACTGTGCCACCAGGGAAGCCCTATCCTTTTATATATATACACACACGTGTGTGTGTGTCTGTATCTATCTACCTATCTAGGTAGATATATATATATATGTGCTTTTTTTTTTTTTTTTTTTTTTTTTTGGCTGCACTGTGCAGCTTGTGGGTCTTCTCAGTTCCCCAACCAGGGATTGAACCCAGGCCACGGCAGTGAAAGCCCGGAATCCTAACCACTGGCCACCAGGGAACTCCCTGGAGCCTGGATCTGGAAAAGCTTTCCGCTCCATCCTTCAGCAGCACCCACCCTGCCTGCCAAACCCTGCAGTCACCATCCCACCTGGGGGCTCCAGGGAGCACTGTGCTGGCACACAGAGAACATCCAGGGTCTGACATGGGTGGACCTGCCTGGGTTCTAACTCTGTTCCTGCCACTTCCTGACTGTGTGACCTTGGGCAAATTCTTTGTGCCTCGGTTTCCTCACTGGTGTAACAGTTACCTATTTTATAGGATTGTAGTGAGGATCAACAGAGATAATACACGTGAGGAGCTTAGCTCAGAGCCCAGCATATAAACTGCATCCAGTTGACACAAGCTATTGCATCACTGTGAGCAGTGACAACAACATAAACGGCAATGACGCTGTTATGAACCCTAGCCAAGCAGGAAAGGGATGGGAACTGATTTCCCGTGAGACCTAGCGTGTGCAGACACTTTGCTTTACATCCTTGCTACGGGGACCAGCAGTACTGGCATCACGGGGCAGCTTGACAGAAATGCAGAATCTTGCTGCCTGCCCACCCAGACTTGCTGAATCAGAATCTGCATTTTAACCAGAGCCGCAGGTAACCTGCGTGCACATGAAAGTTCGAGAGGCACTGCTTTAGTGCTTCATTTAACCCTCAGAGAACCACTTGTGAGGTAGCCAGTGTTAGCTGGTTTTACAGATAAGGAAACAGGCAGAATTAAAGAGTCTTAGGCCACACAGTGGGGAAGGCTGGTGACTCAGCCTCAGGCACAAGGGATGTGGCGCTGCAATTCCACGGCAGAAAAAGGAGCTCCCCGCTCCCCCTTCCCCTGCTTTCAATAAGTCTGGGAACAACGCTGTTCATCTGTGGAAGAGCCCCTGCCTAGAACCCAAGAGAGGCTGGGCTGATAGCACAAGCTGTGTTTCTCCAAGCCTTCTTCCTGAAGTGCAAGGTGGACCAATTCCCAGAAGGACAGAAGGCTGCACAGATAGACAGACACAGTCCTCACCAGGCACGCCTCCAGATGGCTCCTGTCGGTGGCGCAGACATCGACTCTTAAGGTCTTCTGGTGAAGGGCTGGGTAGGACATGGACACCCAGAACACCTCGTTGAACACCAGGGTGTCCGAGGCGTCCAGAGGCCGGGTCCGGAACAGGCAGGTGGTACTCTCGGAGCAGGGAAGGATAGCCACGCGAATGTTCCTAGAGGGACAGAACACAGGAGAGCCTGGGTCAGGTCAGCCCGGGTCTGGGGCTCAGGTGTTAGGCTAAACGGCTACTGCAAATCCCCATGGAAACAACAGCGGACAAGAGTTTGTAATTTCTCCAGTAGTTATGCAGTTATTCATGAGGGATGCATAAAGGCCCCAAGGACAATGTGCTGCTTTTCCTTCTACTGAATCCCCCAATCACGAGGCCCTCAAAGCTTGTGGAGCCTGAGGCCAACGGTGTGCAAACTGTTGTGAACAGAAGGATCTGAGAGGCTGCTTGTTAACACTGAGGAATACTCATACAACCGCTGGTAGGAGGGCAAAATGCCACAACTCGGGCGGCGGGGAAGGTGACAATCCTAACAAAGGTACATATGCATTCACCCTTTGACCCAGACAGCTGGCTTCTAGGCACAGATACTGCTGCACAAGTACCAGTGAGTTACACAGAAGGTTATTCATCCCGGCCCTGTTTGTAACAGCGAAGACTGCACACAAGTCCAGTGTCCAATCAATCTTGTCTCCCTTCTGTTTTGCCTGTTTTCCGGCCTGCTTTCCTCCTTCCCACGTGTCACACCCCAGACGCTGGCTGGGTGCAGGCCACAGAAATATAGGCTCCTGCTGCTGCCCTCAAGGCCTATGGTCTAGCAAAGGAGGAACATGTAGGCAGACGAGCTCAATGAATCATAAACCCGGTCTGCACAGGACTGAGCTGGGAGGCAGACAGCGCAGGTCTTTGCTGTATCATCAAGTGTAAGGTAACACCCATCACAACCTGCCAAGAGAAGCACAGTGATGGGAGCCGGCTCTTCAGAAAGGCAGGTCCGGCTCTTTCTGCGTGGAATAGTCGAGCTTAGAGCAGATGAAAGAGGCCATGACTTTCCTCTTCATCAGGCTTCAAGTTTACAAGGGCAAAGGTTTGCTCGCCACCCCTTCCCTAGTGCTGGCACCTGGCAGGGGCTCAGGACGCGTATGCGGAAGGTCTGAAGCTGTCTGGGGCGCTCCTCTTTAGAGTGAGCGTGTTTGTTGCCCTGCCTGCATCCACGTTCACGGCACTGACACCGTGCATCACAGTCATGGGCACTAAATACCGACAGAGGTTTACGGGGCCTGTTGTTGGAGCAGAACAGAGCAGGAGAGTGTCCCCTGGGATGGGCGCAGAGCGGGAGAGGATAACATACAGCCCATCAGCTACACACTCACACTTTCCGGTCTTGCTGCAGCAACAGAGCAGAAAGGTTGCTCAGCTGGATGATTAATATTGCAAACTGCTTATTCCTCTCGTCGTACCTGAAATGAAAAGGGGGCATATGGAGCCCCTGTTAGCAATGCATTTCTCTCTCCCTCCCTTAATAATCACAGATGCGGCTGCTGGCTGCTCTGGGGACTGCGGCGAGCTGGGAAGCACAGGCCCAGTGTTTGCTGCCATGCAGGGATGCAGGTCCAGAGCTGTCGGTCTGAATTTTTAAAGAGAAGCCAGAGGTTGTAGAAAACTTCCTGACATTTAAACACCGGCAGTTAATTCCTAGTTTAAAAAATATTGGGGCCAACCTGCATCAAGAGAAAACAATAAAGCTGGGCTGCAGCCCCCAAGGGTTGACTTCGGTCCAGGTGAGATGATAAGACCAAAGCCGTGGCAACAACGACCAAACAGACCAAAAGGCAGGAGGTCTTGGTCCCTGCCTGGCTCTGCCACCGGCCAGCTCAGTGAATCCGGGCAAGTTACAAGGTCTTCAAACCTTGTTTTTTCTCTTGTGTGAAATGGGGAACTGGGAGGCATGGAAAGAGACCCCCCCCCACTCCACCCCCTTTAGTTAGGAGCCCACAGCTGTCAGCAGGCCCCGCTGGTTCTGCCTGCCACGCTGGGCAGCTGTGAGGGTAAATGCTGCAGACGCCGCAGGCCAGGAGGAGACCCTGCACAGACCACGCCCCTCTGTCCCGCCCTCCCTGCCACTTACTTCAGGGCAATCTGAACCCGGGTTGCACCCACTACTTCTGACTCATCACTGTCAAAAGGAGCGGCTTCTGAGGCACCCAGTCTGGAAAGCAACACAGGAAAGAAAGAGAGTCAGGCTTCCCTGTAGTGACCAGGGGCCAAAGTCATTTTCCAGAGACAGGGTTCTCTCTGGGAGGGAGAAGCTGGGTCCTCAAGGAGGAAGGTTTGGGTCTGCTCAGCCTCCCTGTGGACCCTGCCTGCCCACAACTACTCCGGATCCCTCTCTTGAAGCAGCAGCTGTGCTCTCTCTAATACTTGCTCCTCTAGCCATACACCCTTAATAGCAATTGCGGAACTAGCAGTCACCCAAATGTGAAGCCTCTCCAGCCCCGGGAGGAGAAGCAGTCTGCTTCCTCAGCACCACCCTCCTGGGGGTTCCTCCCACACACCTGAGGAGGCCCGGGCCTTGCATACTCAGAGTTCCCAAGACTCAGGGACCCACCTCTGCACGGAAGCCTCATACACACCACTGTCCCCGGCCACGGATTCATCCGACACCGCAGCTGAGACACAGGCCACTTTCAGGTCGCACCCCTGAGCCTTATTCGCAGCTGCGAGAAGAGAGGAAAAAAGGAAGGATGGCAAGGCGGGGTTTAGACATCAGGATACTGTCGTCACAATACATCTTTTGATCCCCTCACTGTCCTAACATGGTTCCACCAAAATCCAGCCACCTCTGAACCTGACAGCAAGGTTCTGCCTTTTTTTGCGGTGAAGGAAAGGGTAGCATGTGATTGTGTTTAACGTCTCAGACTCTAGAGCCAAACCACCTGGGTTCAAATCGCAGTTCTGCCACATACTGCTTCATGACAGTGGGACACCGATTTACTCCCTCTCAGCCCTGCATTCCTCATCTGTAAAACGGGGATAATAATACCTGCCTTGCAGGGCTGTTGGGAAGACTGGATGTGGTGATAAAGGGAAGTCCTTAGTACAGAGACTGGTGCAGGAGAAGTGCTCTAGAAAAGTCAGTACCATCATCCTTAGCTACTACGACTATCACTCCCATCACTACAGCGATGTCTTCTAGATCGATCCCTACACACCTGGGGCAAAATAACAGCCCCCGGACCCCCTTGGGAGGGGCAAGAGGAGGAGGAAGGGAAGGACGTTAAGTACTGGCTGTCCTACTCGCCTATCCCATTCCATTCCTAACTCAGCCCATCTCCCCTGCCCTTGACAGAGGCCCTCAGAAGTCTCTACCCGGGGCTCAGGCCCAAGCATTCAGCACACACTGCACATTCCTTCCTTCCCCAAGTAATGGGCGCTGACGGTGTGCCAGGTCCACTGCTAAGTTCAGAGCTACTAAGGTGAATAGGACAGCTCCTGACCTCCACGCAGCAGGGGAAGGACAGATTCAGGGGCTTCAGACTCACGGCCAGCACTTCCCTGTGTGCCAGGCACATGGGCGGGGGGTGGGCAGACTAGAGAAGGGGCTGGGGATGCGGATGGTGACAGTGAGCCTGGGAGAAGCCAAGGGGCCATGTGGGCGTGGCTTTCCCAGCCTGTGTCCCACGTCTGCTGCTGCAGCCCTGGAGACCTCCCGCCTTCGGACCCACCCCTCTCCACCCTCCACTAAACCACTTAAGGAGATTAATTTGTCTGCTGACTGAACAGTGGCACTAGTCGCATAACCTGCTTAGTGTCTGGGCTCAGCCCGGCATCAGCTGGCAGCGGGGAACGCTTCTGGAGGTGGCATGAAGAAACGCCGACCTGAGACGCGAGCGGGCTCTGGCCCCCAAGCTGCACGAACGTCGTGGCGGGAGGCAGGGGGATGGGGGTCGCTCCCTGCACTCGGTTGGGGTCCCAGCATCCCCGAGCCAGCTTATCGCAGCCTTTAGACAGGGAGCACCGGGAACGCTTCTTGACCCTTGTTAGGGGTACCACCTGCACACCCCTCCTCTCCAGGGAACAATTTTCTGAAGCTTGCCACCGGCTGCAGTAGGAAGCCTGTTTTTATTTTTGTTTGAGGGCACTCGGCAAGACTCCCTTCCCGGTGAGGGAGCCCCAGGGATCTCTCAGCTCCTCTTCTAAGGAAGCGGCTGGCACACACCCAGCAGAGCCTTTAATTAACTGGGAAATCTCATCGTTTCCCCCTTGCTCCCACTGGCCCTTGCACACGAAGGAACTGATAGCTCTGGGTGCAGCGGTAGCCCTCCCACCCATTCCTGGAGCTGAGGGCTGAAGTGGGTTGAGCTTCTAGCTGGCCTCACGGGCGCCAGGACCAGGAACCCTTTGCCGACAGAGCTGGCACATGGCTCATTGTGGGTTCTGGGCAGGTGGTCCTAGAGCCAGTCCTGACTCACCGCTTCACAGCAGTGACAATGACCTTGGACAAGTCACTTAACCTTGCTGAGTCTCATTCCTTTCAGTCTGTAAGAGGAGGATAATAATAGCCCCCACCTCATAGTGGTGTTGTGAGGCTTATGTGAGTAAGTATGCCTAACCTAACGGTGCCTGTTATCTTGCACACCTGAACTTGATAAATCACCCTGCTCAGTCCTGACCTTCATACCATAGGCATGATGGCATCAGCAAGCACCAGGAGTGTCTTAGGAATGAATACACAGAGCATGATGATAAAGAGATTCATTCTTAGGAACGAATACACAGAGCTGCCTCATGTCCTAAGGGGAGCATGATGATAAAGAGATTGGGCTCTGGGGTCAGAAACACCCAGATTCCAATCCCTGCTTCCCCACCTGCTGGGGAAGCACCTCTCTGAACCTCTGTTTCCTCATCTGTGAAATGGGTATAATGGAATTAACCTATTTCATCATATAAAGCACATTGCTCACCACATAATGCACCCCAATGCATTTTAACTATTATAATTTATTATGTGGTTGCTGCTAAAGATAGAGATTTTTCTTGTAATAAATCTTAGCTGTCACCATCAGCTTCCGACCTGAATCTCAGTCCGCACCATAATGCTCTTTTCTGACCCCATGCAGAATGGGAGTCATATCATTCCCCGGCTTCAAACAGTCACACGGATCCTTGCTGCAATGAGGGTAAAACGTAAACTCCTTACCTTACACAACCCGTACTCTGCCCAATTCTCTGCCTTGTTGGTGATCTCCTCCCTCTGGCCCCTCTTGCAGCCCCTTGCTCCAGCCTCAGAGACTTTGCTCTTGCTTCTCCCAAGGCTGGCTCCCTCTCACTGCTCAAGGCTCCGTTCACATGTCGCCTTCCTTCACCACCCAATCTGAACTGGCAGCCCTAACCCAACCTGAAAGGCTCCATCACATGCCCTGTTTTATTTATTTATTTATTTTTGCGGTACGTGGGCCTCTCACTGTTGTGGCCTCTCCCGTTGCGGAGCACAGGCTCCAGACGCACAGGCTCAGCGGCCATGGCTCACGGGCTCAGCCGGTCCGCGACATGTGGGATCTTCCCGGACCGGGGCACGAACCCGCGTCCCCTGCATCGGCAGGCGGACTCTCAACCACTGCGCCACCAGGGAAGCCCTGCCCTGTTTTATTTTCTTCCTAGCGCTTTTATTGGTCTGCTTGTACAGTTATTGTCTGTGCCTTCATTTGCATGTAGGCTTCACGGGAACCAGGACCTTGTCAGTCCTCCACGCTGTATCCTTGTGACTAGCCCACATGGCATATCAGTTGAATGAAAGGATGAATGAATCCACGTACACCCATTAGCACAGGACCTGGCATTTAGTTTCAGGAGGTACTTAATATCTGTTGCCTGAATGAACCCACCATGGAAAACACTTCGCTCAAGACCCAGACCATAGTAAACACATAATAAATACCTACTGAATGAATAAATAAATCAATATACCATGTAACGATCTGGCACACAGAAAGCAGTCAGTAAATGTTGCCCATAGGGGCTTCCCTGGTGGTGCAGGGGTTAAGAATCCGCCTGCCAATGCAGTGGACACGGGTTTGAGCCCTGCTTGGGAAATATCCCACATGCTGCGGAGCAACTAAGCCCGTGTGCCACAACTACTGGGCCTGCGCACTAGAGCCTGCGAGCCACAACTACTGAGGCCACATGCCACAACTACTGAAGCCCACGCACCTAGAGCCCGTGCTCCGCCACAAGGGAAGCCACTGCAATGAGAAGCCCGGGCACCACAACAAAGAGGAGCCCCCGCTCACCGCAATTAGAGAAAGCCCGCGCGCAGCAACGTAGACTCAATGCAGCCAAAAATAAAATAAATTAATTAATTTAAAAAAACCAAAACCACGTTGCCCATAATTATCACTGGGGTCTGGAACTCAAACCCGAGCACAATTCCCACCCTCCTCTCTCCTGGAGGCTCCCGCCCTCCGGATGTGGTGCCCTGTACCTTGGCCCAGCGGCTTGCCCTCTGTTCCGGGTTCCTCCAGCCGGTACCTCTCCCGGGTGCTGTTGCCAAGGCTTAGTTCGCAAAGAGTGGCACTCAGCTCAGGGTCTTCAAACTCCAGGTTGCTCAGGAAGGCGTCTCCAGCCAGGAGGGGGTCAGCGATGAGAGGGGAGCAGGGCGGGGATGGGGAGGAGAGCGAGGAACGGGGGGACAGGGAGCTCATGGACTTTGGAGTGCCGGACAAGGAGCGCAGGGCCTGCAGGCGGCCGCCTCCCTCTGCCTTCTGGGTCTTGGCCACCTCGTCCTCGTGGATGGTGGTGATGCAGCCCGAGGGCCGGAAGCCCGTGGCCCCCTCCAGGAGCAGGAATTCCACCTTGCTCTGTAGTTCCGAGTCCAGCTGTTCGAAGGGGTCATAGTAGAGGTCGGTGAAGCTGGCCGAGGTGGAGGAGTCCAGGCTAGAGGCGGCCAGGGAGCCCCGGCTGGACGTGAGGGATCCGGGGCTGCTGCCCGAGGACAGGCTCTGCATGCTGCCAGAGAGGCTGGGGCAGGGGAGGGAAGGCGAGGACACAGAGTGGGTGGGCCACCCCGAACTTCCCCCGGAAAGCACCACGTGCACTGAGAAAGCAACATCTCATCAGACCCTCTTGACAGTCTCCAGGGCGGACCACGCATCCCCATTTCACTAAAGAGGATATCCTGAGAAGGCCACATAATCACGAGCTGGCAGAGCTGGGATTCGAACCCAAGCCAGCTGCCTTAAAAGTCCACTTTCTCCTCAATATCTGTTTCTCAAACCTCCACCAGCGGCATTCCATTTTCATATTTCTCCGTATCTGAATCCAACCCCAAATAATGCTGCTTAGCATTTTCCTTCAACTCAACTCACTTTTTACACGTTAATATAGTTTTCTGAAAAAGGAAACGTTACATCCTAAGTGTAATTTGAAAAGCACTGTCAACTGTTAAAAATATTTGATGAAAACAGAATGTTGTGATAAAATTCCAGCCACGTTGCCCACCGAGGCCCCAGCCTGAGGCCTACCCTCTCTGCGTTGTGCAAGTGGGCTGGAGAGATGTGAACGAGACACACTAGCACCCAACTGGGGCCTTCTGTTGTGTTGTCAGAGGACCAAGGAGGCTGTGGTCTGGGGAGGTGAAGGGCCCTGCCCCCAGCCACACCAGGCCCAGTGCGAGTCCCCCAGATCATCCGTCTGCCCGCTGTGCTTCTAAACGGGCACGCTCAGGCCATGGAGGACACGTGAAGGGCAGAAGCTGGGCTGGGCTGCCTCGGGACGCCTGCATATGGCCGTGCCCAGGGGAGCACTCACCCCACTGCCTACTACTCACCTTTTCAGCTGGCAGTGCAGAGCTGCTACCTGCTGGGTGGCTTCCTCAAGCTCTCTCACCAGCTGGTTCCTCTTACTGCTTAACTTCAACCTGAAGGGAGAGAAGGCATCAGTGGGGAGCTCAGAGGGAACCCGCCTCCATCTGCCCATAAGAGGAATCACAGGCATGGGCTCATGGAGATGAACGCACAGACCCACAGACGCACACGCAAGAACTTCCTGGAGGCATTATATTATGATGTTTGGAGAGGTATGGCCTCTACGTATAATCCTATACTGACCACTATATGCATCACCTGCTATATACCAGGGGCTGACTAGGAAACGTATAACATTGCCTTAAATCATTTGCACAATAACCCTGCATAGTAAGATTTTTTTTTTTTTTTTTTTTTTTTTTGCGGTACGCACGCCTCTCACTGTCATGGCCTCTCCCGTTGCGGAGCACAGGCTCCGGACGCGCAGGCCCAGCGGTCACGGCTCACGGGCCCAGCCGTTCCGTGGCATGTGGGACCTTCCCGGACCGGGGCACGAACCCGTGTCCCCTGCATCGGCAAGGCGGACTCTCAACCGCTGCGCCACCAGGGAAGCCCAAGAATTTTTTTTTTTTTTAACCACTTTATATACGAGAAAACTGAGGCTCTTAGAGCTAAATCGTTTACTTAAAGCTAGAGAGTTACTGGCAGAATTAGGAATCCACCCAACCATCCCTCCCTACGCTGTGTACAGACATGCAGAGAGAGAAGACCAAGTGAAGACATGGTAGATGACCACGTGTAGATGGCCATCCACAGGCCAAGGAGAGAGATCTCAGGAGAAACAACCCTGCCAACACCTTGTCCTTGGACTTGTGGCTTCCAGGACTGTGAGGAAATAAATTACCATTGTTTAAGTCATCCAGTTTGTGGAACTTTGGTTTGGCAGCCCTAACAAATGAATGCACCATCTTAGGGTAAAATATAGAAAGAAAAAAAAAGTAGGGTCCAGGACTGAGCTCTGAGTCTGTCATCCCAAGGCTGAATGGATGGGCAATAGTCAGCCAAGGAGCTGAAGGGAGTGGTTCCAGAGAGCCTGGGGAGGATCCAGGTGAGCGTGACAGAGTCAGAACCCGGGAGGTAAGGCCTGCACCCAGGCATGCCCACACCAGAGCCCAATTCAGCAGCTCCCTTCCTGAAGGCAAAACCCTTGAGTTTAGAAGGGATGGCTGGATATAGGCGCTGCTCAGCCCCGAGTTTCTCCTGAAATTCCCCACAGGGGCAGCTTGGGTGGGCTCCAGAGAGGGTGCTGCTCCTTGGATCTGACAGGGAAGGAGCTCCATCACCCACTCATGACTTGGGCTGCTCTCCTGCATCCACTAGATTAGTGGCTCTCTGTCTGTGGCCCACAGAGCTCCCCCACCAGAAGGGGAGGTGTGCTTATTAAATGCACATCCCTGAATTCTACTTAGATCTACTGAATCAGAAAGTCTAGGGGCAGGGCTCAGGAATCTGCATCTTTTTTTTTTGGCCACGCTGTGCAGCTTCCAGGATCTGAGTTCTCCAACCAGAGATTGAACCCGGGCCCCGGCAGTGAAAGTGCCAGGTCCTAACCACTGGACCGCCAGGGAATTCCCTGGAATCTGCATCTTTATTCCCTATTCCAGGTGACTTTTAGGCACAGTAAGGTTTCCGAGCTGCTGCACTGGCTGGGGACTGTAAGGCAGGAACTGTGCCTCATTCTCTCAGCCCCTAGCATGGCGCCCACCACATGGATGTGCTTGGAAAGTTACTGCTGAATGGAAGACTTTTCCCCAGTTGATGGGAGGGAAAGCTCATTTGCTCTGCTGAGAGACCTAGATGTTAAATCTCCCCTGGACAGATAAGGCCCACCGTTGGCATCTTATCCCCTTATGCCATCCTGCTGCAGGAGGAATGACTGACTCATTGCTCCCAGAGCACAGCCAACCCAGCCTGGGGCCTGGGAGGAAGAGTTCATTTCCATGGAAAAACCTAACCACGCCATCCCTCCACTGACACGCCCAAGGCCTCCAACACAGGCCCTGCCGTGAAGACCAGAGCTTGCTTGAGACACAACTGCAAAGTGATAAGGGAGGGGCAGGACCAGTCACTGGGGAACTGGCCTTGTGAAATTTCAGAAAAGACCACGGGGGCCGCGGCCTCAGCATGATTCTTGGCCAGCTCAGTCCCCAGCCCTGTTTTTCCAGAGTCCTGCCCGGGACTAGGGGGGCTGGCAGATGGAGCCCATAATGAACAAAATCCCGGTTTTCAGCGCAATGGACACGACTATGGAACAAAATCCCAGTTTTCAGCGCAATGGACACGACTATGGAATCTGGCCCTTCATGAGAGCAAGACCTTGAAAGGGTGTGAGGTCTGGGGTCAAGGCGCAGCCTGGGCCACCATTTCCACCTTTGTTTTCCTCTCCCCTGGGAGGAGACCACAGAGATGTGCTCTGGCAGTAAGTGCTGGTCCCCAGTAGAGTCCCAACAGGAGGCTGAGGGGACCGGGAGCCAGATGGCCTTGACCTCCCGAGCACAGGGGTGTAGCTACCAGCAGCCACACACAGATGCCGAGGCGGCCTCCTACAGGTATTGGGCTTCGCTGGCCATACGGTGTTTGCATGTGATGCCTGGCACGTGCCGGGAGGCCAAGAACACATCAAGCGCGGAAGCAGGCAGAGGACCCAGGAGGGGGGGCTGGAACCCCCAAAAGCTGCGGCTCAGCCCCTGGGGTACTGGTTAAAAATGCAAGAGCGTGGGCTCCATCTCAGGCCTGGGGAATTGGTCCCTGGGGTGGGGGCAGGGAGTCCGCACTCTAACAGGTACTGCAGCTCTCAGGAGTGCTGGGGAGGGCCCCTGGGGAGGGAGGAGGAAGCAGCATGCAGGACGGGAGTCCTGGGGGGACGTCTGTGCTTCTGATTGATTCGACACTGGGGTTTGGTAGGCCCCGTGGTGTGCTCTTCCTGGATGTGTCTCTTCCTGGCCTTCTCAAAGGCACCTTGAACAGAGAGGCTGTTGTGTGAGGTGACGAGTCTAATACTCCCATGCTGAGAGACAGAGAGAGAGAAGAGAGAGAGGAGCTCGAGGAGCAAAAAGAGAAAGAAACCTAGAGAGAGAGAACAAGAGAGTCAGACGGATGAACACAGACAAACAGGGGGCCAGAGGCAGATAGCTGAACACGGACGAAGACGGCTGAGTGGGCTTTCTCTTCTCTTTCGTGCAGGAGGCTCACAGCCGTCAGCCCGGTCCCTGTCCTTCCCAAAGCTCTCGCCTCTTCCTGCCCACGTGCCCCCTGGCTTCTCTCTGCATGTCCCCCAGGGGACCTTGCCCTCTGGGACCTCGAGACACCTGCTCAGCAGCTGCCATGGCGTGGAGGTTCTGGCTTCCCTGGACTGGCCGTGTGAACTCACTGTTCCAGGGGAGCAATCAGACCTTTGAAAGACGGGGCTGAAGGCAATAATAAAAGACCTTCTAAGTGGGCAGGAGACTAAGGCAAGCATGAGCTCCAGAGCCAGCAAGCCTGGGTTGTGATCCCAGCTCTGCCATTTGGTGATGTTGGGTGAGCCGCAGTTTCCACAACTATGAAATGGAGATTAATCTCAGGGTTGCTGGGAGGTTTAAATGAGATGATATAGCTTACAGAGTCTGGTACTTAATGGTACATTTTGCATGTAGTATAGGGGTCTCTAAGAGAATATCCAATCCTAGTTTCGAGAAACCAAAATTATGATAGCAGAGAAGAGCCTCAATTCACAATCTGGTCCAACCACCTGCCTTCAGAATATATAAGTATTCAATGTAATTATCCTGTTTTGTTTTTTTTTTTTCCTATTAGGCCACTGAGGTCCATATTGGTCAATGACTTGCACAAGGTAGGTGGTGGGAAGGGTATCTCTATTGACCCAACAAGGAGTAAGGTTGCCAGGGATCTGCTCTCTTCAGCTGCCGGCTGTGAGCATAATGAAAAGCTAAGGGCTTTCCAGTGATGGCTGTAGGGTCAGGGGCCCAGAGGACTGGTAGACAGATCAGGGGATGCATACAGAGGCCTGTAAGGGTCTGCCCGGGCTGGCGAACCATTTATGCATTCAACTAACACTAAAGGTACAAAGGTGTCTAGACACAGGCCTTGTCCCCACGGTGCACAGACAGCCTTGGGGAAAGCAGGACAAAGTGTTGGCGCTAAGAGAGAATTCTAGAAGGTGCTTCCTAGGGTTACAAAGCACCAAATACTGAAGCCCTCTCCTCCTCCCTCTCCCACCTGTCTGGTGGGAGGTCAGTGCTGATCAGCCACCCCTCCCAGGGGAAGACAAAGGAGAGGAAAGTGACACATCCCTGGTAGTAGTTCTGACAAGGGCTTGGTGGGGAGAGATTCCCCACCATTGACCAGTCAATGGACTGTGTGATGTGGTTACAAGAGGCCAGTAAGAGGCTGGTCAACGTGACCCGTCTGGCACCCCACCATGTGCAAATAGAGCTTACTCAGTCACTAGGGTGGGATTGCAAGCAGCGCTCCTTAGCACTCGGGAGGCTCCCTGAAGGCATCTTAGGACCCATCATGGGGTGATGCAAGGAGCACAGCCAGGCACCTAGGATGCCTGGCCTGCTGCCACTGGGCCCAGACAAGTTTATCTGCTTTATAAACTGGGCTTCTGCTTCTGATTTCACTGGAAAGAAGAATTCCCTTGCTCATCCCTCTCCCCCACCTCCCCCTCCCCCAACAAAGTTTGAAAATCACCATCTTCAACTCCAGCTCCTTAAGGGCAGGGGCCTTGTTCAATAAAGTCTGCTGCCAAAAAACAAGTGAAAATAACTGAATACATGTTAAGCGTATCAGGGCAGGGATCGTGACTTGTTCATTTCTGAATCCTCCAAATTGCCTTGCACACAAAATATGTGCAACAAGACGTTTCTTACACGAATGAATGAATAAACAACAGGCTGATGGACAGACAGAATGAATGAATGAATGAATGAATGAGAAACTGGGGATTGTAGGACCCACTGTGAACACAGAGCTGTGCTCTGTGCAATGTGGGTGTGGAGGCTGGTAAGACACTGAAGGAAGTAAAGTCTGTTTATAAGGCTTCAACCGGAGAATGGAAACCAATGGCTTTCAGGTTAAATCAAGCCCACAGATGAAGCTGATTTAGCCCTCATGGTATTTAAAAAAATTTTTGGATTAGTTGCCAATATTAAAAAAAAAAATCCAAACAACTCTTTTCTTGAAATATGGGGGCCTCTGGCAGCCTGGGGCCTGCACCTCCACTGGCTGCACACGGCGCCTGCTTTAGACAAGTGGGGTCTGTACCTTCCAGTCTAACATGGCCCACGGCCATATCACCTGCTTGACTCCTATAAACATCTCAGTTCGCGACCCCCATCTCAACCAGTGTATTTCAAACTGCAAATTGCAATTTGTTAGCATGTGGCGAAATCAATTTAGTGGGTCATGACCAGCATGAAAAGAAATGCAACATAAAAGAAAATATCACAGGGCTGTCACACAGAGAAAGAGTATGCACAGCTTTGTGAAACTGTTGTCTATGAGATAATAATACAATGTGAATCACTGTCACAAAGTTGCAGAACGACTGCTCTAAATTACATAGAGTTTATCTTAGAAGATAATTTTTGAAAACCTGCAGGTAAGCAGATTTTTTGGTAATGCGATTCCCTGTGTAAAGTTCTGGGGTAGCTGGATGCTGAGTCACTTCCCCAGATTCGCTACTTTGGAAAGCGGTGAGATCTTTAAACTGAGTGTCCTCGGGCTGGAGCCCAGGAGCCCCAGGTTGTCCCCGTCACCTCTCCCCACCCCGCTGGGGGCCGGAGGACGGACCGGCAGCGAGGGTACGGCCCCCGCCCCCCGGCCCCCAGCCCAGCCCCACCTCTCGGTCAGCGCCTTGCTCTGGGTGTCCCGGGCCGCCTGCAGGTCCTTCTCCAGCCGCTTCCGGGCCATCTCCAGCTGCTCCACCTCCCCCTGGGTCCACTTCCGGGGGCTGATGAAGCGCATCTCCTTCAGCAGCTCCTCCTTCTCGTTGATGAGGATCAGCCGGTCCCTCTCCGAGTCGAGCACTCCCGGCCAGGCCTCGCTGTCGAGCTTGGCCAGCTGGATCTTCAGGTTGGCGATCCTGCGGGCCAAGAGGGTGAGCGTGACTGGTGCGCCCAGGGCAATGCGGGAGCAGCGTGACAGACTGTGTTTCCAAGGTTACATGGTCCAAGGAGGCCATGATGCTGTTCTCAGAGCATCCTCTTTGACAGTGACTGACTTCCTCTGAATCAGTGTGTGGTCTCACGGAACAGATTTTTATCTAACAAACGTATGCGGTGCCTACCATGTGCCAACCGTGAGTAGGCTCTGCAGGGACAGGGTAGAGGCAGTGTCCTTGCCCGCAGGGAC
This sequence comes from Monodon monoceros, assembly GCF_005190385.1. Lineage (NCBI taxonomy): Eukaryota > Metazoa > Chordata > Mammalia > Artiodactyla > Monodontidae > Monodon > Monodon monoceros. The sequence goes on along the minus strand of NW_021703768.1, from coordinate 143,442,752 downwards.
ATGAAGCCTGATCGAGTACAGGTGGATTCGTCAGCAGGCAATAGCCTCCTACCACTAGCTAGGTGACCTTGGGCAAGTCTCTTCGTCTCTCTGAAGGGAATAACAAAACTTCCTTCCTTGTAGGGTAACGGCTGAAGGTTTTATGACATAATTCGTAAAATGTCTGAGCACAACATTTCATGCTAAACAAGCAAACAGTGAATGTTTCTGCTGCCACTGTGCTTATTCCCTGGTTTCACTGCTTCTTAGGTGTGTAATGCTGGGCACACTCCCTGAGCCTTGTATCTAAGAAAACAGTTACTCCTCCTTCAGAATTGCTGTGAAAATGAGCACTTATGTGTTCAGTGCGTCTGGCACATAAGTGCTGAACCAGTGGCAGTCATGGGCCCACTACGACCACGGCAAATACTGCCATGGCTAACCTTGTGTTCTCAATGTAGAAAGTGGCGGCAATACCCTGCGAACAGCTGAGGATTTGAGGTCAGAGGCTTTGGGTTGGAGTCTTGGCTCTGACCTTCTTAAGAAATCATTTAGGTAACACAAGCTTCTAGCACAGTGCCTGGTACACTGCAGGCCCTTAGTAAGTGTTACAGGAAGGAGTTGGGAGCCCTTCACTGCTTTGAGACACAGTATCCTCATCTGTAAGATGGGAATAATGATGGTACCTGCAAGGTGGGTTATGAGGACCAAGTGAAAACATATCATTAAGAGCTCTTTATATAATGCCAAGTGCTACATAGACATTAGGTATGATTATTGTTGAATCAAATTAAGATTCACAGTATTGCTAAGAGTATTGCTTCAAATATTTAAAAGCAATCATGTGATCCTTTAGGGTTTAGTCTTTGCAAAGTGCTTTTAGCTATCACTGTCCTAGCCTCACCCCATCCCTAAAGGGTGGATAGGACCTGGTGGTAACCCTGTTGGACGGATGGCCAGAGAGGACATGGCTCACCTAAGACTGCAGGTCATAAACGTGGTCAATATCTGCTGAGGTCCCAGACCTCTGGACCCTCAGTTAAATCTTTTTTTAAATTAAATAAATAAATAAATAAATAAATAAATAAATAAATAATTTGCTGCGTTGGGTCTTTGTTGCTGTGCGCAGGCTCTCTCTAGTTGCGGGCAGCGGGGGCTACTCTTCGGTGCGGTGTGCAGGCTTCTCATTGCGGTGGATTCTCTTGTTGCGGAGCACAGGCTCTAGGCAAGCGGGCTCAGTAGTTGTGGCGCGTGGGCTCTAGAGCACAGGCTCAGTAATTGTGACGCACGGGCTTAGCTGTGCTGCGGCATGTGGGATCCTCCTGGACCAGGGATCGAACCCGCGTCCCCTGCATTGGCAGGCGGACTCCCAACCACTGCACCGCCAGGGACGTCACAGTTCAATCTGATCTGCAAACAATGTGACCAAACTCAAAACACTGTTCGGGACAAGATCTCCATGCTGTGTAGTGAAAATTCCATACAGAGAAACACATCTACATGTGCTCATTCCCCAGCCAAGTGTCTCAGCAGGGATTCTCAGAGTTAATTAATTTAAATTCCATATTCACATATACAGCAATCCATCAAAACTGGCTTTGGGATAACTCTGTAGCTGCTGTTATCCATCCAGCTGCTTCAAGGATAGAGTGGTATGGCCAGGTCTGGCAGGGGCTCCACTACACATGGGACATTGAAGGGGTAATTGATGCTTTCTTGGATGTACTTTCTGGTGGCGTTTTCCTTATGCCAGTGATCCCTAAACTTTTAGCCATACATCCTTAGGAGAATCTGATGAAATCTGCTAGACTCACTGCCAAGAAACACACATGTGACAAAACTTGGCATACAATGATCAGACCTTGCGTTATATAGCCACTTGCCCTCCCTGCTTCAAGACCTGCAGCCTCTGCTTTCCCATTCAGCAGGCTGCTCTATTCTGTATACTTGACACATTTTTGACCGGAGATGTATTACGGCCACAGGCATTAGTTTCTGCAAAAATCCCACGGTCAATAATGTGCTCAACTACCTTTGGGTGAAGGCGGAGGCACAAAGCTGGATAAAGGACGAGCCAGGAAGCTCTGTGATGAGAAGTTTAATGGCTCAACCCCAAAGGGAAGATTTCAGTCCTTTCATTTCTCCATAACAGATCATCTAAGATAGGCATTCCAGCAAACTGGAACAGATCCAGGGTTCAGAGTGGTCGCCTTCAGAGGGGACAAGAAGTGGTTGTCCAAACGTAGAAATCGTGCTGTTTTGCTGGACCTCTAGGGGGAGCTGAAATAGTGCACAGGATGTGTTTCTTCCCACCTGAACTGTATCCAATTTCTCCTTCTTTTGTTAACAATATTCCAAATTTTCTTTGGGAAATCAGTCCTCCCGTACTTTCAAGTCACTTGGTTCCCACAAAGCTGACCTCAGTCCCCTTCCCAGAGTTGTGCATGTGACCCATGCTTGGACCTTCATAGAATTCTTATTCCTCCCACCCTGCAATAATGATTGGTTCTCCCAGAAAATCCAGTGAGTTTCAAACCCAAAGTTTGTTAAAACAGTTGTGAAAGGTAGGTCCCCTGGGGTTTCTAACCTGGTAGTATGTAAGCCTAGAATTGCTGGGGGTCATCTTTCTGCTTTGACAGGAAAGTCTGTCCACACAAAGGCAAGCAGGGCTAAGAAAAGGAGAGTGTTTGAGTCTATGTAACATCATTTGAGTCCCTGGATCCAGCTGTGCCTGAAGCTAGTTACTGCAGCACTCTGGAGTTCAATAACCAAAAAATTTCCTTTTTTGCATCTTCTAGTGAATAGTTTCTATCAGATTCCTGTCCACATTGTGTGGACCGTTACAGAGGCTCTAAAAACGTCAGCTTTGATTACTATTTTAATTTTATTTGTGGCAGTGGAACCCAGCTGCTTAGGATTCTGTGAAGCCACAGAACATCTGAAGTCCCTGGTGTCTACACAGTCTAAAAACACAGCTTGTTCCCAGTTGGGCAGGAGACACTGAAGTGGGTAGTATCCGTAGTCTTTTTAGCCTGTTGCTAAAACCCCAGCTGTGCTCCTTCACACCAAACTACTTGTACGATTGTTGGTAAACCTTGATTTTAGAGGTTGATTTTCAGGCGGGCAAGTGGAAAGATTACGAGGCTTTGAGGTTTAAAGTATGGTTCAAAGCATAGTTCCATTCTTCATCTAGCTAAGTGTCCCTGGTTGAGTCATTTCCTGAGTTTCAGAGAGGATTAAAGTATGAAGATGATAATACCTTCACAATCTTTGTGAGGATTAAACATGATGAGATGTGTAAAAAGCAGGCACAGGGCAGACACTCTACAATGGTAGTTATCATTGTTGGGGCCATCCTACCCCCAGACCCCAGCCTCTAGTTACCTTCTCTTAGCCTCTTCATATCGAAGGCGCAATCTCACCTTCTCCGCCAACTGATTGTTGCTGCTGGTGCCGAACTGGAGGAAAGAACGAGTCGGGAATTATATGGCTATTGTGGCCAGTGCTGAGCTGGGTTTCAGGAGCTCACGAGAGACTTGACAGCTTGTGTGGGAAGTAGCTAAAAATAGTCCCCAATTACTGAGCTGGCTGTGTGAATTGCAGGGAAGCTAGTTAGGGGAAAAACACTTTCTTTCCTTAAGGCACGGAAAGAGCCCCAAACTCAGACATTTAACACTTCCAGAAGAGAAGCCGAGGGCCCAGAATATCGTCTTGCAGCCCCAAATGGCTTGGAGCCCATTCAGGCACCAGAAGCATGGAGGACAGCTGGTCAGGAGGAAACACGGACAGCAAATACACAAGATGGCCATACTGGGCGTGCTGCGGAGGGGGCCCACCAGACACTCAGGGAGCCTGCAGTCAGGAGTGCAACACTGAGTGAGTGAGAGGAAGGTCCCAGAACTTGGAAGAAGGCACACAGTTCCTTCACAAATACTTCGGCCCACAGGTGGCTTGTAGCTGGACACATGGGTGGTGTGGGGAAGGAGAGCGCAGCTCCGTTTGCCATGCCACGCTCTGTCGGGCGTGGCAAGAAGCTACAAGGCTCACCCCATCAGACGTTAACACAGCTTCTCCTCACAAGTGGGAACGCGACTATAGAGACCAGACAGAATAGCATTTAGCCATGGAGGCTGGTTCATTCAATGTCACCTGCTCTAGGAAAACAAAAGCTCTTCAAAGTTATGGATTGCCGTGGGTCAGTCCTGCTCTAAGTGTTATCAGGAGCAACGTCTGGGACAGCACTTGCACTATTCATTACTCGGACTGGGCTGAGCTTTTGAACTGGGAGGCAAGCAGCTGTCTGAAAGCTGTATGCATTGTTTTGGGGTGAACAGGAGGGAAATATCCTGTTTCCCAGCTGGTGAAAGAACAACAGAATGGCGCTGCAAATTAGCACGAAGGAAACCAGAGAAAGACGCCTGGTCCTTCAGACATACTTTCTGTGCAGCATCTAGAGATGCATTCACGTGGCCAGGGAGTCAGTGCTGGCTTTTTCTCCACATCATCATCTCATGTCATCCAGGGGCCAGGAGGTCTGCAAGAGAACGGAGCTCCAGAAGGCTGAGTTAGCAGCCAGGCCCATAGACATTCACCAGCCAGCTCCTCAGGTGAGTAACAAAAAGGGTACTCTGTCCCTTGGGGGCCCGCAGCAGCACGCGCCGTCTACTCACACTTCCTGAGATGTCCGTCTGGGAGCTCACATCCAGGTACTGTTTCGGCAGCGGGAAACCTGAACTCTCCAGAGAACTGCTGCTGGACCACAGGTCAGAGTGAGACCCTCTGTCGGTGTGGAAGCCGTCCTTCAGCATGGCGAGGCTCTGGAACGGAGGGCAGGGTTGGCGACGCACCCTCCTGGGAGGGAGCTCTGGGCCTGTCACTCTCTATGAATCTACTAGGAACCCATGCTCCCCCTAGACATCCCACGTAGCCTGTAAAGAGCTACTAGTGAGTAGGTGCCAAGCACTGGGCCAGGCCCTTTACACGGGGTCAACCAGTGTGGACACTGGCCCTGGAGACACACGGACTGAGCTGGAACCCCTGCTCTGCTACTTCCTAGCTGTGTGGTCTGAGCTTGTTGATGAAGCTCTCTGTGCCTCAGTTTCCTCTCCTGCAAAATGGGAATAATCACGGGTCCTATCTCACAGGGCTATCATATTGATTAAACGAGATGACCAGTGTAAAGCACTAGTTCAGTCAATACTCAATAACTGTCAGCTCTACCATGATCTGATTTAATCCTAACCATGGTCCTGCGAGGAGTAACCTATGATTATCCCCCATTTTATCCACGAGGGAGTTGTTACAGGGAGAAGCTGGCAACTGACAGAACCAGGATTTGGTTTTGGTCTATCCGGCTTGGTACTCTTGACGGCTAAACACGATCGGAACATGCCTCACTGTCTGCTAATGTCTTGTCACTGGGCTGCAGTCCTGGGCAGGAGCTATGAAATTATTCTGTTTCTCACAGAGTGCAAAGCTTCCTTCACCAACTCATTTACAGTGTCTCTGAGCTTGACTGCTCATCTGCCGATGGGAATGAAAACAGAGTATCTCAGAGGTCAAGGAGGCAGTTCCTTTGAGGGTAGGTCGGATGTACAGGGGTTAAGAGAATGGGCTTCTGAGTCAGTTGTCCATGGGTTTGAATCTTGGCTCTACCACTTACTCTCTGATCTGTGCAGTCTTTTGCTGTATGATGGAGATAACCTAGCACTGATGTAAGGGATAAGTGAGGCACAGTGCTTGGCACTACTGCCTGAGAGATATTAAATCGTATCTGTCATCCTTTGTCACTTCCCAGCACAGAGATGGAACAGGAAATGAAATGCTTATAAAGATGCTACATTTTGATGTCGAGGTAATGTTGAAACCACCTCCCTCCATTTGGTTCTGTGCAAAATAAGCCAGATGGCTAAAGCTAGTGGCAAGGAGGTGGCCTTTAGACTAGACCAGAGGGCTCCTGTTCCAGCTCTGCCATTGACACTAGCTGTGTGACCTTAGGCAAGTCACTTCATGCTTCTGAACCTCCATTTCCTCCTCTATAAAAATGAGACTAAAAGCCCAAGAGAACTAGTGAGGAGAACTCACAGATCTTGCAGCATGTGGCAACAGCCCACATGAGTCCTGGCATAGGAAGGTGCTCAGGAGACACTGGGATGGGGCCCACATCACTGGGAACTCTCGTACCTTAATGAGATCTTGCTTTTCCTTTTCTCCACAGGTGATGGCCTTTTTGATGGCTTTCGTTTCTCTCAGGACAGCCTGCGCTTCGTCCAGTTTGTAGCTGCCCTGAGCATCAGACATTTTCTTATCGATTCTAGGAGACAGTCAACAGGAAAGGTCAGACAGACAGAGATAGGGCGAGGGATGGGGTTTCCCCAGAAGAAAAGCATAGACCATAGTGCTTCAGTCCTGGAAGAAGTCTCCTCTCTTCCCTGCATACCCTTCTTCCCCAGGTCCTGCCTATTGGATAAGGCACAGAAGGTCCCTGTCAAACTGCAAATGTGCCATAGTGTGGGGCTGCAGAAGCAACACCATTCTTGAAGTCAACTCTTACAGGAAGCCTTCCCTGATTACATCCTTGAGTCCTCCAAGGCTGGGCTAGGTGTTCTCATAACACGTTGTGCATAGCTGTGACACTGCACTCAGTATGTTGTGCTATAATTAATAATTTATGTGGTAATGTCCTAGACTTGATCCGACAGGCTTGAATATGTTTGTGTAGTTTTAGTATCTGGCATGGAACAGTCCTTTTCTTCCCCCTTAACGTTATTTTGTTTTATTTTACTTTATTTATTGAATGAAAGATTCTTTAAATTCTATAGTACCTGATAATTTTCAAAAGTTTCACCCACATGATTTCATATAATCCCATAATAACCCTTTTATCTCCCTACCTCTATACTGCCCCTTCCCCCTCCCCTCTCCCCACTGGTAACCACTAGTTTGTTCTCTATACCTGTGAGTCCGCTTCTTTTTGTTTTATTCACTAGTTTGTTGTATTTTTTAGATTCCACATATAAGTGATATCACACAGTATTTGTCTTTCTCTGTCTGACTTATTTCACTTAGGATAATGCCGTCCAAGTCCATCCACGTTGCTGCAAATGGCAAAATTCCATTCTTTTTCATGGCTGAGTAGTATTCCATTGTATACAGTATATATACCACATGTTCTTTATCCATTCATCTGTTGACAGACACTTAGGTTGCTTCCACACCTCAACAATTGTAAGTAATGCTGCTATGAACGTTGGGGCACATGTAACTTTTTGAATTAGTGTTTTTTGGATATATACCCAGGGGTGGAATTCCTGAGTCATATGGTAGTTCTGTTTTTAGTTTTCTGAGAAATCTCCATACTGTTTTCTACAGTGGCTGCACCAATTTACATTCCTACCGACAGTGTAGGAGGGGTTCCCTTTTCTCCACATCCTCACCAACATTTGTTATTTGTGTTCTTTTTGATGGTAGCCATTCTGACAGGTGTGAAGTAATAGCTCATTGTGGTCTTTGATTTGCATTTCCCGATGATTTGCAACGTTGAACATCTTTTCATGTCCTTTAATCTGGCTCTCTCAACCTCAGGATTCTTGGGGCTAGACTCTTCTTTGTTGTCGGGCTGTCCTGCGCGTTGTAGGCTGTTCGGTAGCACCCCTGGTGTCTGCCCAGTAGATGCTGGCAGCATCCTGACCTTGAGTTGTGACAACCGAAAATGTCTCCATCCTTTACCTCATGTCTCTTGGGGGACAGGAGCAAAGTCATCCCTGGTGAGAACCACAGGGATGACTTTGCTCCTCTCGTTAATGGCCACAGGGAAGGAAAGGTTAGAAGGATGCAGAACTCCCAGCCCTACCACTTAGTAGTGTGACCTTGGGCATGGCCCTCACGCACATGGAGCCTCAGTTTCCTCCTCTGAGAAAACCTGGATAATGTCATCTTGCCTGGCCCATGTTCACGGAGCTGTGAGGAAATGTCGAATGGGATAAGGATGGAACATCAGGTGGGGAACCAGGGAGTACCAGGCAAATGTGAGGAGTTAGAATACTTCCATCCTTGGGAGCTTCCCAGCTGATCCAGGCCCTACACACAGGTTCCTTCTGATGGGGGACGATGGGAGTAAAAAAGCGAAGGGTAACGGTGTCGTTTTCTGAAGGTCAGACAAATCAGAGGTGGTGGGGAGCCCAGCCCTCTGGGGAAGGAGGGCTGTGCTGTGGAAAAGGTTCTGAAGGGCAGAGAGAAAATTTAACTGCTTCACACTTTCATCAAAGGCTAGGGCCGAGGTTTCAGTTCCCGGGGAAGAAAAGGAAGTTTTACAGTCTACGGGAACACCACAAACCCATTATTTCAGGATGAGAAACCACTCATAGGCATTCCTTTCTGGTTTCCTGCTAGAGGCCAAAGTGTCCTGGGCTAAAAATAACCTGACTGGGGAATCACAGGTTGCCATCCTGGCCTCATTGTCGGGGCCTGTGAGCAGGGGAGTGGGTTGGTAGCGGGTGGGGGGAAGATGCGGTCTCAGCTCGGCCCTCCCCCTTCCGTTATTTCAGCCTCCTCCATGCTGGGAAGACAAAGCCCCAGTTATGTCTTCCCACTAAAAATAGCCTGTCTGTTCCTTTCGAGGACTTGGGCCTGGGCAAGGCTGCCCGGTCGGCTAAGACTGGTCTCAGATTTAGTTTGAAAAATTAGTCTACAGGGAGCTTTTTCCCGGCAGAGCCGAGTGTCTGGGACCGGAGGTGGCCCTGCCCCAAATGGGAAAGCGGTGCAGGGGAGACGGGAGACGCGGTTTGCTTGAACAGGGCTGGGGGCTCTGGGGAAGGGTTTGTGCCCGGCTGTCCTCTGCCAACTGGGGGAGGGTGGCTTTGAATCCTCAGGAAGGGACAGATGTGGTCTGTCTGCCGGGCCTCAGGCTCCTCAGGCACCTTCTACCTGATGGCTCTCGGCGGCCTTAGCAACCCAGCCTCTGGAATTTGGCTCCAGAGAGTAGCTGGGAGAAGGAACACTCTTAGGACTGGGGAGCGGGGGAGGAGAACAAAGGGTTACCATTATGCACCCAGTGAATGAATCTTTTTTTTTTTTTTTTAAGGGAAAGAAAAGTTGCGTGGTTGGTGGTAAGGAGAGGGTGTGTTTTAGGATTTCCAAATTACACAGCTGTCCTTTCTCACAGCACTTGAGAGATTCACACACCCGGCAGCCACAGGGCAGCCACAGAGACGCAAGGCGAAGGCTCTGACGGAGGCCGACTCCTCTTGGACTTGTCCAGACAACCCTCACCTGGGCAGGGTGGCCCTGGGGACATGCAGAAATATGCTGTCCTGCCCTCCTCCTCCCACGGGGCTGGTGGGCCTAGACTTCCCTGTTGATGAGGGCTCAGGGCAGCTGACAGGGCCAAATCCCAAGCTTTGGGCTTGATTTTTCTTTTCAGGCTCCTCTACAAGGTATGCTTCAATCCTCAGCCACCTTTTTGCTTTTTAAAACTGGGTTTGCTGACCATGAAGTGAACAAAGGGATGAGTTTCAGCTTCCCCCAGGTTCTGAAAAGAGAGGAGGCCACGAAGTGACTGGGCCATCCCCCACTAGACACTGAAAAGGGTCCCAGGCGAGAGGGTAAGGGGCCTGATGTTTTCTGGGTCTGGGGAGGGGGTTATCTGGGATGATACCAGGAAGGGAGGTATTAACACACGAGCTTCAAAATCCAAGAGTCCCGGGTTCCAAACCAAGCTCTGACGCTCACAAGCTAGGGGGTCTCGCGGGTCTATTTTCAGCCCCATCAGTGAGGCAGAATAAAAACTGCTCTTAAAGGGAGTAGAGACGAGGAGACTGGTACACAAGCACATACCCAGCGCGGGCTCGAGCCCAGGGGGGACGCAGAGTTCATCTGAGTTCCTTCCTAAGCGCAGGCAGGCAAGTAGCTAGAGGTCACCACCCTCTTCCGCTCACTGGGCTCTCCCTATGTGCCAGGCAGAGTCACGCGCTCCATGTGGATTTTCCAATTCAATGTTTACAATAACTTATTTTTCAGATAAAGAAACAGGAGCTCAAGGGGGTTAAGCCACTTTTCCACGTTCCCAGGGAACTGAGATTTGAACCTAGGCCATCTGTCCCTTGCGGCGACATCCCTAACCCTCTCTGCCAAGGTGCCCATTAAAGCAGAATGGTTTCACTTCTTCCACAGTGAACACGGGGCCGGCTTCCGGCCAGGAGTGTGGGTAGCCAGAGCAGCGATGCAGTCTTATCTGGGCCCCATATCAAACGGGCGGGCGAGGGAAGGGGAAAGAAAGGAGGCTTGTCTTCGGGGTTTCAGCGTCAGCTTACCAAGCAACAAGAATTTTCAATGCTGCTGCAGGGTGACAAAGTGGTAAAACAGGTTTGTGGTGGCTCGGAGGATAATGGGAAGTGTTTTAATCAAAGCTCCAGAGGATCCCAGAGTGGGGAGTGGGGAGGCGGGAGAGGAAAGGGAAGGGCACCTGCGCTGAGAGTAGCCCTTAAACTATGTGCTCAGAAGCTGCTCCACTAAGGAATTTTCTGAAGTCACAGTACTGCCCTCAACTGTCCTTGGCACCACTGATGATTACGAAGAAGCATAAAGCACGGCCCCTTGTCCTAATGAGACTAGGACCCGGTTTGAGAGACGGGATTGGTATATGTATATACACCTACCGAAATAACATATATCTATGTAAACACAAATATATAAACACAAAGCCATAATATAGGACACAAAAAGGTACTCTACACAATCTATAATCCAAAGCCATACTTCCTTCTACCCTGTGTTCTGGGATAGTTGTGATAACTCACCCGGGTGGGGGAGGGGTGGGGTGGGGTTTGGGGAGTGGGGAGATGTGAATAAGAACCAACCGGCCCCTCGACTGGTGGTCACAGTTTGCTCGATTAATTGGACTTGGAGACAGACACCCAAAGGCTCGGGGCTGTGGCCACAGAGTGGTGAAGAGTGGACTTAGGTCCAGGGAATGAGGTAAAGGTACGGTCAGGGCTTCCCTGGTGGCGCAGTGGTTGAGAGTCCGCCTGCCGATGCAGGGGACACGGGTTCGTGCCCCGGTCTGGGAAGATTCCACATGCCGCGGAGCGGCTGGGCCCGTGAGCCATGGCCGCTGAGCCTGCGCGTCCGGAGCCTGTGCTCCGCAACGGGAGAGGCCACAACAGTGAGAGGCCCGCGTACAGCAAAAAAAAAAAAAAAAAGGTACAGTCAGGGAGAGTGAAACAGCAAGTGTCTACAGAAGCTGCTGTCTGTACAGAGGTGGCCTCTCTGGGAATCCAAGTGGACGTCCCTTAGAACAGAGAAACCTACTGGCTGTACTCCTTGGAGCTTCCACGAGGGCTACCAGGCACCTCTGTAATGACCATCCCGTAAGCCCATCAGATGTACTGAACATGACTCAATGCACAAGTCTCAATGATCCCCCTGGTTAACGATGACAATAAGCTAACTCTTAGGGGCACTGACTATGTGCCCCATTATCCCCATCTATACAATGGGGTCGGCTAAAAGAGCACTGCTTATAGAGTTGTGATGAGGTCACCCGTGCAGAAACACTGAAAGTCCTCCCTGGCACAGAGTATCTGCTCAACAAATCTTAGCTAGTATGATCATGAGAGTGACAATGAAGACATCTTCTCTAAGGAAACAACAGAGCTATATCTTGCTTGGCTGCAAGTCAGCTTCTAAAAGTGAAAATTACATTTGGTCAAAGTTCTGGAAACCCCTGCAGTCACCCATAAAGCACAGCATGCACGGCATGGTGCCCACTCTCCTAATAATTCGTTTGTTGTGGAAGAGATCCTTGTTCCTTCTGGGGAGCTCACTAGCTGAAGTCGTTGCTCACTTTTAGGGGCCATGGAAAGAGGCGGTTTTGTTTGTGTGCGTATCAGATTCTCCCGGATCTACTGGAGGGGATGAGACTGCTGCACAGAAATGCCCAACGATGCTTGTTTCTATGACCGGCTGGCAGAACTCAACTGAATGGAATAGACTTTAACGGCTTCGGGAATTCAGAGGACGATGAGAACCAGGTGGTCTGAAATGATTCCCCTTTTCTCTTTCCAAACCTCAATGTTGGGTGACAGTAAATGCCAGTGGAATAGAACTGGAATCGAATGATTAGAGAGCCCCATTTCGAGGAGGATGGAGAGAGACTGAAGGGGAGGGGGACAGAGAGGACAGGAGGGGAGCACGGCTTGGGGGCAATCCCCATGCCCCACACTGCAGGGTGGACTTACTTCTTCAGTGTCTGAAAGCCACGCTCTTTGAACTGTAGCTCCTGTTGGAGGTGAGCCATCTCTCTCTTCAGCTTGTTAACCTGGATGGCAGAAGACCACACACGGGGCTGGGTCAGAGGTTGGTATCAATCCAGAGTCCCCCACTGCCCCTGCATAATGACTCAGGTCAACATCCCTCGGGCCCCCCTCGCTGATGTTGCCTGGGTGTCGGCAGCTGTGCATTCGGTTGGCATCCCAGTCCAGCTGTCCTGCAGGTCATTCCTAGCTGCCCTTGCGCCAGAGAAACAGGAAGCGGACAGGAGCTGGCTAACCTCTCTCACGCCACCTCACCTCTGTGAGCCGCCCCTTCCTATTCTGACAGATGAGGAGAACAGCAATTTCCTGGGTCGTGCATTACTTAAGGCAGGCACTGGATATGCTACTGCATGGAGGTAAGAGGCAACGTAGTAACTTTACAGGCAAGACACGGCCAGGGAGCCAGCTTCAGCCTGCAGGATTGCTTTGTTTGGCTTGCAGTGCTATTGAATTTTTAAAAATTAGTTGCTAATGATTAAATATTGAGATGTTTCATATACTTGGCCTAGATATACAGTTCTTTTCTAAAATTACTGGAAGATCTGCCAATGCGGAGCCTACATTCCAGCATGGCCATAAGAGCGTAGGGCTGAAATTCCGCTACTCCTTTAGACAGGGCCCACCCCCTAGGCTACACAGTCCCCACTACTCCCTACTGCCTCACTGCCAGCCCCCGCCCCCCTTTCATGTGTTCTTGCAGGCATCTGAATTTGTAGGACCTACGTGAAGGTGCACTAAACCAGTGTTCACAACACTGACTTCACCTTGAGCAAGTCATTTAACTGCTGATCCTCTGTTTCCACATCAGTAAAGGGGGAATAAAAATATCTCTCCCCCTAAGGTAATCAGGAAGTAATCAAATACAGTACTGCAGAATAAGCAGTGGTTAGCAAGACAGCATCTTTTTTTTTTTTTTTTTTTTAAGATCTTTTTGATGTGGACCATTTTTAAAGTCTTCGTTGAATTTGTTACAACATTGCTTCTGTTTTAGGCTTTCGGTTTCTCGGCCGCTAGGCATGTGGGATCTTAGCTCCCCGCCTAGGGATCAAACCCCGGCCACCTGCATTGGAAGGCGAAGTCGTAACCACTGGGCTGCCAGGGAAGTCCCAGCAAAATAGCTCCTTACACTAAAAACTTTAAAGTAAGCCTTGAGTCCCTGTGACCCTGGGCAAGTTACTTAGTCCCCCCCCACCCAAGCCACTGTCGGCTCATCTTCAAAATGCAGATGGTGGCAGTGGCTACTCCGTGGGGCTGTCTCAAGGGCAGGAGGTAGAGCTCGTGCAGCATTTAGGGCTACTCCTGGTATAGAGTGAGTGCTTGAGAAAGGGTGGCCGCTATTACCATTACTATTACAGAAACGACGGCTACTACTGCTACTACTGTCATTATTTAGAATCTTGTTAGTCAGCACTGGCTGCCACCGCCTGGTTGAAGCATCTCCTCTGGTCTTGCGGGTGGGCTAGTAGCCTAAGGCTGCCTCAGTGACCCCCATCAATAGTATAAGCCAAGAGGACCTACCCGGGATTTTGCTGTGGCAATTTCAGCCTTCAGGATCTCAGGGTCATACTTAGAGCTGGATGACGAACCGGAGACCACTGCAAGGAAAAAGAAAAAAAAAAAAAATCTTCTATAGAAGAAACACATTTTGGTCAAGTTGGCTTATTTGGCCATCTAGGTAAACCCAGAAAGGAATGACTATTAGTGAGCAACCTGAATGTCCAACAAAGGGGAATTTGTCAAATAAATACGGTACACATAGAAAACGGGGACTCTACAACTTAAGTGATTTAAAACGATGGTGCTGAAGGATACTGAACATTTGGGAAATGTCCAAAACTTACTGTTATATAAAAACAATAATTTACAAAAAACCACAAAGAAGGAATAAGTTAAATTTGTAAAATATACACAGTTAACAAATACACACACACACACACACACACACACACACATCTGGAAAAAGACCAGAGAGAAATATAGCAAAAAGATAATACCGCTATCTAGAGAGATTTGAATGATGAATAACATTCATTTTCGTCTTTGTATTTTTCTGTCTTTGCTACCTTTTCTAACACAAACATACAATTTTTAATCAGAAGGAATTACTAAAAATATTTATTGCACTTTACAATATTAATGTACATTTGAAAAGGAAAATAAATTACCTGTAACGCTATCACCCTAATACAATTACCTTCTCTCCAAGTTACCATCCAACGTTTATCTACAGTTCTATCATGTACAGTCATACCTCAGAGATACTATGGGTTTGATTCCAGACCACCGTAATAAAGCGATTATCGCAATAAAGTGATTATTGCAATGAAGCGAGTCACACGAATTTTTTTGTTTTCCAGTGCCTAAAAGATCTATGTTTACACTATACTGCAGTCTATTAAGTGTGCAATAGCATTATGCCTTAAAAAAGTACATATCTTAATTAAAAAATACTTTATTGCTAAAGAATGCTAACCATCATCTGACAATGCCAGGTTGCCACAAACCTTCAGTTTGTAAAAACCACAATCTGTGAAGTGTCGATGAGGTATGCCTTTAGCCGTAATCTTACTGCGTTTTAAAAGTAGTATTTCTTTGTGTCTTGATAAAGGATTTTAAGGCTTACAAAAATGGACACAACAGAGTGATCCATTTAAAGTAAGGAAAATGAGACAAGGGACAATGAAAGTGAGGAAGCCAGTGGCATGAGATTAGGGCTCACTGCATACCATGAGGTCCCACTTTCTGACTGGCGGCCACAGACCTGGCTCTGAGCTTTCTACCTGCTGATGTGAAGAGGAGAATCGGCTCCATGGAAGAGTCACTGTGTCTTTAAGGTAAACACAGCCCCACTGTGCAGGAAAGGGACAGTCATTCTTGGGAGACAGGCCAGAGAAGCGTTTCTCCCAAGTCCTTAATCCCATAGTCTGAGCAATTTCATCACCTCCCCTTTCCACTTAACATCACCTGCTGGGACCTGGATTTTTCTGAGGCTACAGAGGCTTACTTGGAGATTGCTAGCAATTTTCAGTGTCTGGAGGTAGAAGGGACAGTCATGAAGGGGACGCTGCTCTGCTCTTTGGATTTGGTTAAAATACCTGAGTGGACCTTTTGATTATGCATAAGGAAAGTTAAAGTTAAAATGGAACACTGGGAAGTTTGGGAAACAAAACTGCCCTGCATAGTAACTGACAAGTCATTCTGCACCATGGGTAGCATTACGTCTCTGCTGAGTTTGCAATGATGGTGGTAATGAAGAGAATGAGGATGAGGATGGAAGCCAGGCTTTACCAGAAGAGATGAGTGGCCGGAACACCTGAACAGGGAGGACCTCGCGGACCTCGTCGTGAGCATGGAACAGGGACTCCAGACACGTGTTTTGTTTCCAATTTGAAGCTTTCATTTTCTGCACTCTGGTCTTTACTGGACTTGGGGATCTCAGGGGAGGGACCTAGCTGGATCCATAGCTGGAGGCACTGACTTAAGCAAATTCCCCAGATAGGCGCTTTTGGAAAAATTTTAAGGTAATTAACAATCGTTACCCACCGATTGGCAGTGCAAACATGGTAAAAAGACAAGAAGAGTCATCAGTGAGGAAATAAGATGGGGATACAGCTAAAAAGGGGGGTGCCCGTTCCGTGAGCACCCCGTCCTGCTAATAACCACCCTGCTCATCGGTGCTGCTGGATGGGTGGTCTACACTAGGGGGAAGTGCTGAGGGGAGTTGCTAGCAGACTGGGAGAGCCTGTGAAGCATGGCAAGTCCTGACCCTAAGAAGGAGAGGGTCACCGTGGGGATCAGCGCTGCCAGGGCTGATTGTGGAAAGTGAGTGTGTTCCATGGGCACATTTAGAAACCTTCCAGGGAAGGGAACCCAAAAAAGAACAGACTCTGGCAACTGGGCCACCAGGGGCTGGAATTATTACCCTTTGGAGAAGCACTGTGAAATGCACTGTTTATACCCAAAGCTGCTCAAGTGGGATGTGGCCTGTTATTTTATTTTTTTTGCGGTACGCGGGCCTCTCACTGTTGCGGCCTCTCCTGTTGCGGAGCACAGGCTCCGGACGCGCAGGCTCAGCGGCCATGGCTCACGGGCCCAGCCGCTCTGCTGCATGTGGGATCTTCCCGGACCGGGGCACGAACCCGTGTCCCCTGCATTGGCAGGCGGACTCTCAACCACTGCGCCACCAGGGAAGCCCATGGCCTGTTATTTTTTAAATAAACTTTTTGTTGAAGTGAAAAATACATGCGAGAATGGAAAAGTACACAAATCATGTGCGCAGCTTGATAAATTTTCACAAAAGAAACACACTCAAGTGACCAGCACCCCAATCAAGAAACAGGTCATCAGCTTCCTTTCTGTGCCCATGTCCCCTCACTAACCCACAATAAAATAATTTTTAATTCAAACAGGTGTGCCTTCAAGGTGACACCTTTTTATAGGTTTAATTTTTAGTTTTTATTCAAGTTATATATGAACAGTTTAACAGTATATATAAAATACTATATATTTTATACACCCAAGATTTGCTATAAAAAAAAGAGCATTCCCCAATCCGCTTATCTCACTCATGAAAAAGGAACTGTTTCAACAGGTTCAGCCAGTTTCTTGGGTGCCCACCCGTGTGAGTCTGATAACACGCATGTTTCACTGTTTCTTGATTTTTTTCAGTCTTAGGCATGATTTATTCACTTCTCTCTCTGGAGGACGGAGTGTTAGCTTCACTCCCTTTCTCGGCCCCTACCCCACACAGGACACCCCTCCCAGCTTCTCATCAGATAACTCTGGCGGGAGCAACCTTCAGTGTTTGCATTACTTTTACACTGCAAACACTATTCAGGGCCGAGGCATATAGCCAACTTTGCCTACTTTTTCTTTCCAGCACATTTTTTGGGTTGTTTTTCCTAGAGTTAATAATTATCATTTTTATGCGTGCCTACTTTCCACAAATTTAACACTGATTCAACTTCACACTTGGCCAGTTATCTAAATCTCCTCTCACAGAGCTCCTCTCTTGGGCTCTGTCTCGCAAGGCATGTGCCAGCTTCAGTGCACTCTCTCTGCACAGCTGGCATCCTGAGACCCCCCTCCTTGCCTCCTTCTCTCCTCCTCCCTAAATACCATGTTTCCCCCTCTGTGACTACCCCCTCATTTTGGCAGAATATCACTTCCAGGAGCTTCCTGAGAAAGGACCCGTGAAGGAAATAAACTTTTGGAAAACTTGCATGTCTAAAAAGATCGTTATTCTAGCCGGCCCTCGATTAAAGGTAGTCTTGCTGGATATAGACTTCTCGGTCGGAAATGAATTTCCTTAAAAGTGTGAATGCATCACTCCATTGTCTTTTAGGTTTCTAGTGTTACTGTTGAGAAGCCTGGAGCTATTCTGAGTCCTGATCATTTTTGTGTGACCTGGTTTTCCTCTCTGAAAGCTTTTAGGATCTTGAATCGTTCCCAGTGTTTGAAGTTGCACAATGATATGTCTTTGGTGTGAGTTAACTTTTATCCATTGTGTTGGGTGCTCACTGAGCCCTTTCAATCTAAAAACTCTCCTCTATCAGTTCTGGGAAATTTTTCTGCATTATGTCACTGATGCTTCTTCCCCTCTGTTTCTTCTGCTCTATCTGGAGCTTTTATTACTCAGATAGAGTTCTTGGCCTGATGGTCTTTTTTTCCATCTCATTTTATTTTTGTTCTGCTTTTTAGAAAACTTTCTGTTTTACCTTCCAGGCTTCCTGTGGATTTTTCATTTCTACTCTCATAGTTTAATTTCCTAAGGCTCTTCTGTGTTCTCTGAAGACTCCTTTTTTTTTTTCTTAATAAAATGTAGCATTCTGTTTTAGTTTCATGGTTGTGTAGCTTCTCTCGATGTTTTCTTCTCCATGCAATATATTCCCTGTTTCCTACAAGGGCTCCCTATCACCATGTGTTTGTTTTAATCTCTATTGTTCATGTTAGAGGCTTTCCATGGATGTCTGGAATCTCAGCCGTCTGCTCACACTTAAGACTGGGGGCCCAAAAAGCTGGCTGGAGTGGAGCTTGTTGATGATGGGTTACATGATTGACTGTGGGTTGTTTGGGATGTGATTTGGCTGGACTGTTTCATCTAGGAATCCTCACTGTCAGTGTCTTTACATCTTTTCTCTTCACATCTCTTTTCTCTGAAGAGAAGAGACTCTGATTCCCCACACTCTTCTACTGTCTAGCCTGCAGGGTAATAGCCTGGCACCCTTCTGGGAGTCAAGTGGTACAGGCGGGCTGGGGTCTCAATCCTCAAGTCCATGTTCACTTAATCACCATGTTTTCAGTATGATGCACCTCAAAAAAAGAAACCTCCAATTTTTCCCCACGTTGGGGATGAGCAGTGGCCTGGTGGCACTGATCTGGGAAGGAGATCTGGTGGTCTGCGTCTCAGGAACAACTCTCCTCCAATCTTCTTTCAGGCCCTCCTCACTTCACTTCCACGCTGAGACAGCCACTCCCTCCAATTCCCGAGGCTTTTGCACGTGCTCCAGGTAGACTAGAGGCCTGTTTCTTCCCTCACTATCAACCCATTTTCTCTTTTCTCCACTCTATCAGACAGGCTGCCACCTGACCTTCGGCTTTCCAGCCTCCATATTTTACTGCTGTTCTTTTCTCTCCAAGTCTCCCTGTCCTTGTACATGTATGCCATAAAAATCTCTTATCTGATATTTTCTTAGTTTTAGGAATGAGTGAAAGCACGTAGGTGGTTCAACTGGCATTTTTAGCTGCAAGGCTCCCAGTGATTGATTTTTCAAATGGGAAACCAAGGCCCGGAGGAGGAAGGAGCACGGTGAGGTCCCAAAGAACCCAGCTCTCCCAAGTTCTCATCTTTCAGAGGATGGAGGGACCCCAGTATAGCCCCCAAACCTTAGAATTTGACTGGCTGACTTGGATTAAATGAAGAGAACTGGTTTTGAGGTCAGATACTCCTGGGTATAAAAGCTATTCCTGCCACTTTTTACCAGTGTGACCTTGGGGAAGATACTTTCCCTCTCTGGGCCTCAGTTTTATTTGTAAAATGGGAACAACAATACCTTGCAAGATTGTGTGTGTGTGTGTGTGTGTGTGTGTGTGTGTGTATCAAGGTTACTTTAAACATAAGTAGAGTGCCGGCATATTGCCCTCCAGAAATTTAATAGGTGTACATTAAATGTGAGTTCTCTTCTCCTTCCCCACGGAGCTAGAGATTGCGCCAGAGATGACAACAAAGCCTCCATCCCCAGGGCAGGGCCCCACCTGCAGCCAAAGCCCTACAGCAGCCAAGGCAAGGTGGCAAAACTCTCACAAGCCCCAGCAGGTCATTTGAGTTAGAGGGAGGCATGTTACCTCACCGGTCTATCAACGTGCTGGAAAGCTTGATTTGGAAGGCAAACCTGGCTTATAAAATCCAAAGAAAGTCATGAGGAGCCTTGGGTCATGCCTATTTCACTGGGATGCTTGGACTGGGCCATCCCTCACTGGTTTGCATCTTAGAACTAGTGATCCGAGATGACTCCTTCTTTAACATTCAAAATGATGGTGTCTTGGGACTTCCCTGGCGGTCCAGTGGTTAAGACTCCGAGCTTCCAATGTAGGAGGCACAGGTTCGATCCCCGGTCGGGGAACTAAGATCCCACATGGCGCATGGCGAGGCCAAAAAAAAAAAAAAAAAGAAAAAGAAAAACCAAAATGATGGTGTTTTTGAACCTGATGGAGCATTTAGTAGCGTCCGAAGTCATATGATAGGACTGTATCAATTCCTACCACGAATCATGTATTTATTCTTATTGGTTCCAGGGATCAGTTAAAAATCTTCGTCGTTTCAAATGCCAATGAATTAATAATATCAAATAAATATTGTTATTATTTATTGCGAGCTTAAGAATGTGACAACTACTATTCCAAATACTTAGTATTTAACTAAATTAAGCCCCATAACACCTCAATGTGATACGATTATTATGTCAATTTTATAGATGAAGAATTTGAGGCAGAGAGAAGCTGCATCACTTGTGCAAAGTTACACGGCTAGCTAGGAAGTTACATATCCTGGATTTGAACCCCAGCAGTCCAGCTCCAGAGTCGACATTCTCAAAATGTATTTCCTGTCAAGAGAATATTTATTGAGCCATTAATATGTTCTAAGGAAATTGCGCTAAGTGGTTTATCTAGACCAGTGGTTTTCGGCCGGGGGCAATTTTGCCCCCCTAGGGCAGTGTCTGGAGACGTTTTTGGTGATCACAACTCTGGGTGGAGAATGTTACAGGCATCTAGTGGGTAGAGAGACCAGGAATGCTGTTAAACATCCCACAACACCCAGGACAGCCCCCACTAGGAATGCTTCATTCCTGTCACTTGACTCTTTTTTCCCCACCTTACCTTTATACTTTGGAAACTTTCTATCTACAGGAAATGTCAAAGCATAATGTAATGAACACTGATGGATCCTTCACCTAGATCCACCAACGTTGAACATTTCCCCACATATGTTCTGTCTATCCCTCCCTCCACTCCAGTTCTTTCTCTCAGTAGGATGCCTGGTTCATAGCAAGTCCTCAAAGAATGATTACTGGAAAATGGTGGCAAAAGACGAAAACCTATCCCATATTCAAAACCATCAATGTATCATCGATCTGCTCATTTAAGACTGACACCATAATTTTTTCATTTTTCCCCCCTGGACTTTTTTGGAATTAAGCTGCAGACATGATGCCACACATGTGTCTTAAAAACAGGACACTCTCGGGACTTCCCTGATGGTCCAGTGGTAAAGGATCCGCCTTCCAATGCAGGGGACGTGGGTTTGATCCCTGGTCAGGGAACCAAGATCCCACCTGCCACAGGGCAACTAAGCCTGCATGCCACAACTACTGGGCTCACGGGCCTCAACTAGAGAGCCTGTGTGCCACAAACTACAGAGCCCACACACCCTGAAGCCCACGCACCACAACTAGAGAGAGAAAAAACCCGTGTGCCACAACTAGAGAGAAGCCCACGCACCGCAATGAAGACCCGACGTGGCCAAGAAAAAAATACAGAAAATAAATAAATTAAATAAATGAATAAATAACAGAACATTCTCCTACATAGCTACCACATCGTTATGATAACTAAGAAAATTCTCAAATTGCCTGAGAATATCTTTTATGGCAGCTTTCCCCTCCACCCAGGGTCTAGTCAAGGTACAAACACTTTACTGGGTTTATGCTGCCTTAGGCTTTTTTTTTTTTAAGTCTAGAACAGTTTCCCCTCTTTTTTTTTTTTTTTGCGGTACGCGGGGCTCTCACTGTTGTGGCCTCTCCCGTTGCGGAGCACAGGCTCCGGACGCGCAGGCTCAGCGGCCATGGCTCACGGGCCCAGCCGCTCCGCGGCATGTGGGATCTTCCCGGACCGGGGCACGAACCCGTGTCCCCTGCGTCGGCAGGTGACTCCCAACCACTGCGCCACCAGGGAAGCCCGCCTCTACCTCTTTGAATCTGAGTTTCACGAGCAATATTAATATCTCCCTCCAGGGCTCTGGTAAGAATAATGCTATACACTGAATTGTGTTCCCCCCAAATTCATATGTCAAAGCCCTAATGCCTAATGTGATGGTATTTGGAGAAGGGGCGTTTGGGAGGTAATTAGGGTTAGATGATGTCATGAGGGTAGGGCCCTCATGATGGGATTAGTGACCTTATAAGAAGAGACACCAGCAGCTTGCTGTTTCTCTTTCTCTCTCTGTGCCCCATGAAGACACAGTGAGAAGTCAGGAAGAGGGGTCTCACCAGAACCCATCCATACTGACATCCTGACCTCAGACTTCCAGCCTCCAGAACTGTGGGAAAATAAATGTGTGTGTTGAAGCCACCCACTCTGTGGTATTTTGTTATGGCAGCCCCCAGCTGACTAAGATAGATTAAGTGCTAAAACCCTCATGATGATCTCTAGGACATTATTTGACCTAGAAATAGCTAATGAGTGTAATCCAGTTCTTTTCTATAATCTGAGATAGTTTTTTTTTTCTTGAATTGCCAAGGAAAAGAGCGGGGCTGGGACAGTGAATAAACCACTCACAGTCCTCCTCCCAGACCAAACTTCTCAAAGACAGGGGTAGTGTTCGAGGACCCAGCCAAGCCACGGACACCCTGACACTGTGGCCTAATGCTGGCCCTTTGGCCCACAATGCAGGTGTTTTGGGACAGACGGAACTTATATGTTTGCAACTTATCGCCTCTTGCCAGCTGTAAGACCCTGGGCATGTTATTGGTCTTCTCTAAGCTGCAGATTCCTTATCTGTTACAGGAGGATATTAACTGTGCTTGCCCATAGAACTGTTATGAGAATTAACTGAAATAACATATTCAGACTGCAGGCTAGCATGTAGTAAGCACTCATTAAACATAGGAAAGTATTAGTTATTAAAAAGAGTGGTAGGGACTTCCCTGGTGGTCCAGTGGTAAAGAACCCGCCTTCCAATGCAGGGGACGTGGGTTCAATCCCTGGTCAGGGAACAAAGATCCCACATGCCGCAGGGCAACTAAGCCCGTGCGCCACAACTACTGAGCTCACACGCCTCAACTAGAGAGCCCGCGTGCTGCAAACTACAGAGCCCTTGCGTTCTGGAGCCCACGCGCCACAACTAGAGAGAGAAAACCCGCACACCACTGCTAGAGAGAAGCCCGTGCACCACGATGAAAGATTCCGCATGCCTCAACAAAGATCCCACATGCTGACGCAGCCAAAAAAATAAAAAATAAGATAAAATAAATATTATTTTAAAAATCTTAAATTTCTAAAAAGTTAAAAAAAAAAGTGGTAAATTACCAAAAAAAACCCCTCAACACATCAGAAAAGGTCAATGGGCTCCTTGAAAGCTACTGATCTGGCATCTCCCTATGTTGGGAATGAGGACTGGGGACCCTGGCATGCCTCTTCTCCTCCTGCAGAAACCAGGGAGACAGGAAATCTCCTCCACTCGGAAATACCGACAGCAGGGTATAAGCAGATGTACTGTGATATGTGTTATGAACAAAATAAACAGAGAGCCATTACAGAAGCTAATGCTGGGGAAGGGAGTCTGTGGATGGGGATGTCAGAAGCAAACCTCTCAGAGGACATGACCTGAAGGAAGAGACTGGAAGGGTGAGAAGGAGCCAGCTGTGCGAACAGACCAACAGAAAAGCTTCCTAGGCAGGGGAGCAGCAATTACAAAAGCCCCAAGGTGGAAAGGTGCGGGGCAGGCAAGGGGAGCATGATGTACGTACTCAGCACATCTGGAGCCTAGTGAATGAGAGCCTGCGATGAAGTGGGAGTGGCCAGCAGGGGCCTGATCACGTGTGACTGTGTGGGCTATGGAAAGAGCAATGGGACAAAATACACGTAACATAAAACTTACCACTTTAACCATTTTAAAATATACAGCTCAGGGGCATTAAAGACATTCGTACTGTTGTGCAGCCATCACCACCATCCATTTCCAGAACTTTTTCATCTTCCCAAACTGAAATTATCCATTAACCAAGAACTCCCCACTGCCCCCAGCCACTGAAGGGCTTTCAATTAAGAAGAAAGGTAGTAAGTCTGGCATTTTGAGATGACAAATGAATGAACGGAAATGGAATGAAAATGGTAGATGAATCACTGCAATGCACAAGTAGGAGCCGGAAAACAGTAGAGAGGGTGGTGGTTTGGACAAGGAGTGGAGATGAAAGAAAACAGGTAGATCTGAGAAACACCGAGAGGCAACAGAGGCAAGACTCAGAGAGGCAAGACTGGCCATTCCCTCCTCCCTGTAGTTGTGTCTGTGGGTGTCCTGGGGCGGGGGAGGTACTCACAGCTGACCTGGGAGCCCAGCTTGTGCTCCCAGACGGCATGCAGCTGTTGATACTCCTGCTGCGCGAGCTCCAAGCGCTGCTGCTTCACCTGGTAGATCTCCTTTTGTGCACTCAGGGCCTCCTGGGCCACCACCAGGTAATCCTTCAGCATGTGCTCCTGCTCCCGCCGCCATTGTACCCGGGGATCCTCAATCTGAGTGGTTTCTGGAACAGACCCCAGAGACCCTAGGTTAGCACCTCACAAATGTCTGTTGAGTTGGTGGCCTGTAGAATCTACTACCAGAAAACAAAAAGCATAATAAGTAGAAAATCACAATAAATGTGAATGGGTTAAACTTACCTATTAAACAACAGAGACTCTTCCTTTGGATTAAGCAAACAAACACACACACACACACACAAACCAGGATCAGTTTACAAACCTGAAGTCAGTCTGTCTGGGAACAGCCAGAGGAAGGGCCAGATATGAATTCTAATCTAGACAGAGAGGCTCAACAACATTATAGACGCTTAAGGTCATTCGTTTTGGCAAAGAGTAAAGGAAAGTAAAATAACTGATATTTCAGAGGATATGAAGAAATACTGTGTTGGAAATGTAAATTAGAACAGCCTTACTAGAAGGTTATCTGACCATGAAAATCAAGAGCCTTAAAACGTTAATACCCTTTGTCCAATAATTTCTCCTGTAGTAATTTATTATAAAAAGCAATAAATTCAGGCAAAAATGCATTTGTACAAAACCATAATAATCATCAAGCACTTATTTAATGTTTACTCTATGCCAAGCACTATTCTAATTACTTTATATCTATTTACTCCTCCAATCCTTACATTAACCCTATAGGGAAGATTCTTTTATTACCCCCATTAAACAAAAGAGAAAACTGAGACATAAAGAGGTTAAGTGACTTGCTCAAGGTCACACAGGAAATAACTGCTCAAATAAGTATGCTATATTTACATAATACACTAAAACAGCCATTAAAAATAATGTCTTCGAAAAAAATTTTTAAAGAACCAGAAAGGTGCTTATGATATAAAAGTGAGTAGAAGTACTGGGTGCAAAACTGCATAAATAATTTTGTATTTATCAAAATACATATATACATTCTCAAAAAGATTAGGAGGAAACTTAACAAATTATCAACAGCAGATATGTCTTGATGGTAGGATGCCTTTTCTTCATTCTTTTTTTATTTTTTAAAATTATGTGTACAATAAATATGTATAGTGATAACTTGGGAAATTTTTTAAAAAGGGTAGCTGGCGGCTGAGCAGATGTCAAAGAGGTCAAAACCAAGTCCAAGAATCAATGCCCGTTGACTGTCAACTCCTCAGTCATTTCCCAGTTGGTGGGTGGGGTAAGGGGCGAATAACACACCGGCAGTTGTATAATCACAGCCATATGGTGAATCCAGCCTGTAGATAGGTTTTGCTTAGCCCAAAGAACTTTATTAATTTTGAACTGATTACTGGTATGTAAAAACAAGGAGATTTATATATTAAAATCCCGATGTCTGGTTTTTCTTGATCATTCAGAAGATCTGGCCACTGTGGGTCCACAATTTATCTGCTTCATTCATTTACGTCATGTGTGTGGCTCCCGAGGGCTTTGAGTTTGTACCTCCTTTTGCAGTCCCTTTAGCTCTCAATCCTCCTGAACAGGCCCCAATGAGTATTTCCAATGAAAGAAAGAAGAGACGGGAAGAATAATCCAAGAGATAGCAGGGCCACGTTCTCATGCCTGCCAATAATCACTGTGTTACAATGGGCAGGCTGCTTGACCTCTCTGAGTCTACTTTTCTAATTATAAAAGAGGATAATGGGCCCTGCCTCACTGCTTCCCAGGAAGCTGTAGTGTACTTACACCCAGGTAAAGTAAACAAATGATGGTGAGAGTAAAGCCAAAACTATTCAATTCTTCAAGCTCTCCTCCTCCCTTTTTCTGGGAAAGAAAACAAGGTGTGAAGATGGCCGGCAGGGGCCAAAAAATTGCTTCCCACAAAGAAAGCTTTGCAACTCTTCACCCAAGTAAGATGGAGGAACACTTGCAAGAGAAGAAAAAAAGCGGGAGGAGAGAATTTACAAAGCTGGGCTGAAAGACTGTGGGGTCCCATTTCCCATCAGCAGATGTGGCTTCCCTCAGGGTTAGGGACTCCTAGGTTCCCCTCAGGGGTCCCGCACTTCTGGCTGACACGGGCCACAGAAAAGAAAAGAAACATGGCCAGGGTGAAGATGTTTTTTAAAGTTTGTCATATTTTTAAAAATTTACATTTTGGGGAAAAATATAAAAAAAGAAAAATCTCACAATTCCACCATTGCAAATTCGTAAAGTAAGAAATGAGAGTTTAAATCTCTCCAATCCTACATCCTAGAGGTAACTGCCGTTAGGAGTCTCACACACTAAAGATATTGCCCTATGATTATATACAAACCTGTTTATACATACATATCTACACACACAAATTTATTTTTAATGTAAAGTGGCCCATGTCATGTATATTGGTCTGTAATTTGCTTTCATCTCCAAATGACATATCATGTTCATTTTCCCTTGTAGGTACATAAAGATTTACCTCAATTTTTAATTTATCCTTTTTTTTTCATTTGTACCACTGTTTTTACTTATTCATTTTTATTTTTTTACTTACCTCAATCATTTAAATGGTTGCATAGTATTCCATGGTATGGTGCTAAGATTTATTTATGATAGGGCTTTAGTGGTCTCCCAGACCACTACCAGGAAACATCCGGATTGTTTTCAGTTCTTTTACTACCACAACCAATGCTGTAGTGAGGATTCTTAAAAATATACTTCTATGAACGTGTGCTATTATTAACTCTGTAGTGTAAAAAGAGGAATTCCTTAAAAGAGGAACTACTGGGTCAGTGGATATACACATCTTAAATTTTAACAGACACTACCAAATTATCGTCCCAAAGGTTGTACCAATTTTTATCCTCACAGACAGCCTTATGAGACTGCCTTTCCCCCCAGACTCTCAGTAAAATTGCTTTAAAAAAAAAAAAAAAAAGGTTGGTACTTCATCCGGTACACTGGGTCCACTCAGCATATTATAATTAGCTATGGAGCTTCAAAAAATAAAAACAAAAGCCTGAATTCTGCCCCCAGAACACTTAACATCAGAGTTTCCAAGAGTAGGGCCCAGGCATTGGCAGTTTTAAGCTTCGCCAGGTAACTGCTGTGCAGCCCATGTCCAAGAACCCCTGTTTGCATAGCAGAATCACTGGGGGAAATTTTTTAAATCCCAATGCTCAGACCCCACCCCTGGACCAATTAAATCAGGATCTCTGGGGGTGGGAAGGAGGCAATGGTGACCCGCAAAGCTCCCCCAAATAATTTCAACATATCACCGAAGGTTAGACCTGCTAAGAGGTGACAACACCCGTGGGCTGAGCAGTCACTGAAGGTGGCAGGCAAGGCTGGCAGGTGCGATGCTGGGCTCCAGATAGAATCACCTGCCAGAGGGCTAGGTGAAATGCTGGGTCCCTGACAACTGCCCTGGGGCACCCCTGGATGGATCCTCCCCATGGTGCTCTGGGTTTAATCTGAGAGTGGCGCCCTCCCTTTGGAGGACGCACTCCTTGGAGTATAAAAGCACGTGAGAGGCTTAATTGAAGGCTGGCTTGGCTACCATTTTTGGTGACCCAGGCTTTCTTCTGTAGCACAAACCAACACAGATAGATGGAGGCACAGGCAGACAAACACAACCCACAACCCCACACCAGAACACTGGTTTCCACCTGGTTGCATGTTGGAAATTACCCCAGAGATTTCCATTTAATTGGTCTGCAGTATTAAGTGGGCATCAATACACTGTTTAAATCACCTTTATTAAGGTGTAATTTAAATACAATGAAGCGCAATCATCTAAAGTGTAGACTTAGATATGTTTTGACAAACGCATACACCATAAACTGCCACTTGTTATCAATGTGTAAATGGTTCCTTTACCCTGCAGTCCTGTGTCAGTCACTTCCACCCACTTCCTCCCTCCGGTTCTGTCTTAGAACTTCATGACAATGGAATCAAGCAGTATGTGCTCTTTGGATCTCACCTCCTTCACTTGGCATAAGGCTTTTGAGACTCATTTAGGTTGTATCAGTCGTCCAATTTTTGTTATTGTAGAATAATAATCTATTGCATGAATACAGCATAATTCACTTTTTGATAAACTTTTGGGTTGCTGTTTGAGATTATTATGAATAAGGCTGTAATGAACATGCATGCACAAGTCTTTGCAATGTCTGCATTTTGCTTAGGTACAACTATCTAGGGGTGGAACTGTTCGCTTGTATGTTAATTATATGTTGAATTTTATAAGAAACTAAAAAACTGTTTTCCAAAATGGTTGTTCTGATTTACATCCTCACTAGTAGTGAATTAGAGTTCCAGTTCCTCCACCTCTTCACCAACCACTGGTACTGTCAATCCTTTTCATTTTAGTCATTACAGTGGGTGTATAGTCGTACCTCATTGTAGATTTAATTCCTATTTCCCTAATGACTGATTATGTAAAGCATATTTTTATGTATTTATTGGCCACTTGTATGTCTTCTTTAGTGAAGTGTCTATTTAAATCTTTTGCTCATACTTTTTATTGCGTTGTTGGGCTTCTTACTATTAAGGTGTAAGGGTTCTTTTTATATTCTTGATACGGATCTGCTGTCAGATATATGTATTGCAAATATTTTCTCCTTATATGTAGCTTGCTTTTTCAGTTTCTTAATGGTCTTTTGAAGAGCAGAAGTTTTAATTCAATGAAGCCCAATTATTACTTTTTTCTTGTATGCTTAGTGCTTTCTGTGCCTTGTCCAAACACCCTTTGCCTACCCTAAAATCTTGCAGATTTTCTCCTTAGTCTCCTTCTTGAAGTGTTCTAGTCTAGTCTTAGCTTTTTTTTTTTTTTTTTTTTTTTTGCGGTACGCGGGCCTCTCACTGTTGTGGCCTCTCCCGTTGCGGAGCACAGGCTCCGGACGCGCAGGCTCAGCGGCCATGGCTCACGGGCCCAGCCGCTCTGCTGCATGTGGGATCTTCCCGGACCGGGGCACGAACCCGTGTCCCCTGCATCAGCAGGCAGACTCTCAACCACTACGCCACCAGGGAAGCCCATAGTCTTAGCTTTTATGTTGAGGTCTGTGCTCCGTTCTGAATTTATTTTTACATATGGTGTGAGGCGGGGGTAGAAGTGGAGATGTATTTTTTTCCACATGGATACCAGTTGTACTAACAGCTCTTGAAAAGACTGTCCTTTGGGGACAGCTACCTAGGTGGCTGTAAGGAGCTGTGCTAACTGCTGTTCATCCTGAACTGGTCATACTCTGAGGGATCCTCCCAAGCCCAGCCGCTTCTGCTGACGCTCCACTTCCTTAAGTCCACCTCACCAGAATAGATAGCTTTACACCTGGGCAGGTTCTTAGAGATGTCCTTGGCCAACTATTTTTGAGTTCTTGTTTTTATTAAAGCTAAACATGGACATAGTTTAATCATTCAGCATGTCACGAACTCAGCTACATACAACATCGTCCCTCTATCCCCTTCCCCCTCATGCCCCCTCTCCCCAAAATGCAGCTACTTCCAGTAAACATTTAGCCGATTGGGCGCAGCCATCATTGAGACCCAGTTCTTCAGCCTCCCCCAGGCTCCAAACCTCTATCTACAAACACACTCCACACTCACTCTCCATACAGCTCACACGTTCACCGCACTTCACACATCCCTCACCCCACCGCCTCTACCCATCACACGCCTGCTTTCTACGCGCACCACACGCGCACCCACATGACTAACACTATTGAATTCTCTAACGGCTTGAACAACAATTGTCTTAAAAACAGCTGAACATCTGGAGAACGTCCATCCTTGTTAGTATGGAAATGAATGCAAATGAAAAACAATGAAGTAACAGTTTAAACCTGTGATGAATTTATCGAAAAGTAACTAGCCCCATACTGACTGATGAAGGTATGAGAAAAATAGTACCCTTATTGCTGTGGCAATACAGATTGATACGATCTTTCAGAAATACTTATCAAACTAGGAAGAGGTACCACAAGTCTCACAAGTGCTCATAATCTTTCACTTAGCGATCCTACATTTGGAAATACAACTCCAGGAAAGTATCATAGAAGAAAAAAGCAATATGCATAAAGATTCTTCCCTAGTGTTATTTATTTATAACAAACAAATGGAAAGAACCCACAAGGTCAGCAATGGGGGGGTATTATGGTACACTCATTTTATGTGTTAAAATGTATCAATACATCTATTTGATACATCAAAAATGACAAATATGAAGACTAGGCAGCATCTCTCAAATATTCATGACATAGTATGAAGAGAAAACAGCAGAACACACAACTTGATCACTGATTAAAACCATCTAATCATGCTGGATGTACACGGCAGTGGGAAAACTGAATACGGATAAATGAAATAATGAAAGAAGGTTATATCTTGGAAAGAGTTGTCCATATTTGCTGTTTCCAATGCCTCCCCTCCGTTGTTTTTCAGACTCACTCTAGTCAGGCTTTTGCCCCCAGTCCTTGTCCAAAGCTGCCCTCCAAGTCAGGGTCACCAGCGTCACAGGGGTTTGCTAAATCTATCGGTCAATTCTCAGTCCTCTTCGTACTTGATCTGTCAGAAGCATGTGACGGGGTTGACACCTCTCTCCTCGGTATGCCTCCTTCACATGGCTGCCAAGACGCTCTCGCTTTCCTGCCCACCTTTCCGATCACTCCCCAGAATCATTACTGGTTTTCCTCTTCTCTGTACCTTCTCCTGTCTGAGGACCCCATGGCTCATTCTTTGATTGTCTTCTCTCTGTCTTGACTTATTCCTTTGGTGATCCCATCCAGCTTCATGTCTTTAATACTCTCTATATGCCAACAACTCCCATATACACATCCTCAGCCCGGATGTCTTTCAAACACCATACTCCTACATCAGACTGACCAGCGACATCTTCTCTCAGGTGTGTAACAGGCATGGAAGATGCGACACATCCCAATGAACCCTTGGTCCTCCTTCCTAAACCCACTCCTCCTGCAGTTTTCTCCATCCAATAAATGGCAACTCCATCCTGCCAGCTGCTTAGGCCCAGAGAGGCTCATTTATCCCGTTCTTTCACACCCCATGTGCAATCTATCAGGAAGGCTTGTTGGCTCTATCTTGAAAATACCTCCAGCTTCAGGCCACTTTTCACCACCTCTACCACTACGGCCTTGGCCTGGGGCACGGTCCTTTGTCACCTGGACTATTGCAATCATCTCTTACAAGTCTCCCTGCTTCTGCCCCTGTTCCACTAAGGTCTATTCTCAGCAAAGCAGCCAGAGTGACCCTTTTAAGACATAAAACAGGTCACGCCACTCATCTGCTTAAAATTTTCCAATGGCTCCCACCGTGTTGAATAAAAGCCTGAACCCTTCAGGTGGACCACTGCCCACACCCTGCTGGCCTGATACCCTTCTCCCCGCTTCCTCACAAATTCTGCTATATGCACACCTGCGTCCTTGCCATCCCTCAAGCAAGCTAAATGTGATCACGTGGTGGAGTTTTTGTTCGATCAGCTCTCTCTACTTGAAACGCTCTCCCCACCTCCTTCAAGGCTTAGCTCAAATCTCATTTTCTCGACAAGGTCTTCTTCCTGAAGACCTTTACCACTATCCCTGCCCACCACCCACAAAGGCACCCCAGCACACCTCAGCCCCATGCTCTGCTTCCCCTTTTCCCGTAACACTGATCATTGTCTAATATACTACATAATCTGCTTACTTATTCTGTTTATTTTCTGTTTCTCCTGCCAAAATGAAAGCTCTGTAAGGATAAGGATCATTGCCATTTTGAACTCTCATGTACCCCACGCTCCCAGAACAGTGCCTAGAACACTGTAGGAGGTCAATAAATATTTGCTGAATGAATGAACGCTGGATGGTGGATTTAATTTGTTGCTCAATTCTACTGTGTCTAGAACTCTTAAGAGAGTAATTTCAGTCAGTGGACACACAGAGGATTGGTCTGAGCCCACAGCTCTGAGTGCTTGGGCCTCGATGGTCACACACATACCGCATCTGTATCACTGGCTCCGTCTGCGGAGGTGGTACCCTCTGTCCAATGAGAGCACCTTCCAGCCAAAAGAAACCCAGTAGCCCGATAGCTGGTAAAACTAGCAGAGAGAATTCTTCCTACTGTGTTTCTCATCTACTCACCTCCCAACATATACCCCCATTTCTGCCATCATCCCCTCCAGAATAAACTCTACCACTGCATGATACTCCGTCCTTCTATCTGTCCAGCAACTCCCAGAAGCACCTGAAAATCTCACTCCCACCATCAGATTTTAATGAGGGGGATGCACTCAGCAATTACAAACAGGAAAGGACGGATTAGGGGTCCTGTACATCAGTGTTTAACCCAGCATACCGTGCAGCCCTCCAAGCATTAACCTCATTCCCCATACATACTCAATTAGGCATATTTACTTCTCATTATCCCGTATGCCATCATGAATGCTAATAAAAACCTCGGCTACCACCAACAATGCAATTAATGCCATTAGCTGTCTCTCAGAAACTCTCCTATGCTTTGGTGCCAACAACAGTCTGCTCATTCACCCACTTGGTCGTGCGTTCATGCACGTATGCCCTTTTCTATGTAGCAAAGGTCAAGTGCACACCTACTATGTGCCTTACCAGGCAAAGGCCTGGGACTGGACAGATGAATTAGACATTGTCCTGCTCTAGAAGAGCTAGTCTCAGTAGATGAATGGTTATACTACAGAGCGATGAGGGTGCACAGCAGAGGTATGACCAGGTGCTACTGAAACCCAGAGGAGGAGGTGGATGGAGAAGCCCGACTCCACTCCCAGCACCAGTTCAAATCCCAGCTCTGCCATGTTTTGACTCTGAGCGTTGAGCAGTCGATTTCTACCTCTGAGTCCCATTTAGAAGGTGGGGATAATCACCCTAGCATGCCACAGGGAAGCTGGGATGATTGAATGAGTGATGTCTCTCCAGTTCCTCTCCCAGCACAGAGTACGCACTCAGGAAACAGGGACCACTGGGATTTGGTGCCCTAATCTCAACCTTCAGAAACATGCCTTTGCATCCCATTTTCCTCTTGCCTGAAAGGACAAAAAGGAACCCCACAGTTCAGAAGGTGGAGAGCAAGACAGAAACATCCTCTTTCCTCTGTACACATGAACAAATGGGGCAGCGAATTTCCGAGGACGGGAATAGTCTTGGCCGAGAAGGTGCGTGATGGATGAGGCCCAAATACACATCAACTCTCCCGAGCTGGGGTACGTCGACCTGGGTTCTCCCACCTGTCAGACAACATGTTTCTGCCCGTATCAACCTATGCCTCCATCATAGTCAGAGAGACAAAGACACTAAGAATCTTCACTCTGGGTCAGGATACCTGGAGCACAGATACGATGTGAGGGTGGGCTGAACGGTATGATGGGCTAGAGGCACATACACTCAGACCACTCCATGACAGACACATATGTGTGCATGCTGGCTGCTGGGGACCTGCTTTGGGGGCAGTGACTGCTCCAAAATGGTCTGGCAATGGCAAGGACACATCTACCTTATATGAAAAAAATCTGTATGCATGGAAATCAATATATGTAAAAAAAAAAAAAAAAAGAATCTATGTACATATGCACATAAACACACATGACTGGGAAATTTCTGGAGTGATACACAAGAAATTGATAGCAGTGGTTGCCTCTGTAAAATCGGGGAGCTGGGCTGTGAGAGGTGGAGTTTTAGATTCTATTTAAAATCCTTCTGAACTGTTATTTATATATGAGCATACATTATCTATCTATATCTACATTGACATCTCTGTCTAACTCTACGTGAAACAAAACACAATCTGGCTTCATGAGTCCCTGCTGGTAGCTCTTCCAGACTTGGGGGGCTGGGCAGGAGGCAGAGGGATGGGCAGAGGGGATGGGAAGGGAGGACGGCCAGTAACTTACTGGTGTTGTGGTCTATGAAGTAATCTCCAACCTGTGGGTCATACGCCTCTTCCCATCCCAGCGGCAACTCATCACTAATGCAGTCAGCAAAGGTGAGCGGTTTGGTGTACCTGGCAAGGAAGAGGAGAAACAGACTCCATCAGCCTATGGTCCCCAAGACCCCGCAACACGTAGGTGCTCTCAACCTCCCTGCTCCTCTGCGCTGGCCCACCAGATCTAGAAGCTTTGCACTGTGACACCAGCTCTGCTGTCCCCGGGGAAGATGAATGCATAACTGGAACAGTGGGATGGGAGCACCTGGGAGGGAGGTGGGGAATGTGCTCGGCTCCCAACTTTGCCACAAACTGGGCAGTGATTTGAGCAAGTCACCTGCTTTCTCTGGGCCTCTGTTCCTGCACCTCTAAGTGAGGGGGGTCACAGGAAAGGGCTCGAGGGTCAAGTCTTACTTCCGGACTCGAACTCCAGCCCTCTCTGGCTGCTCCTCCTGCAGTTCACTTGTCCACCACAGCCCCAGCCATCCCCCCGGCTCTAGCCCATGCCTGTCCTACCTACTTCCCCTCTGGAAAG
This sequence comes from Monodon monoceros, assembly GCF_005190385.1. NCBI lineage: Eukaryota > Metazoa > Chordata > Mammalia > Artiodactyla > Monodontidae > Monodon > Monodon monoceros. The sequence continues at coordinate 143,408,075 of NW_021703768.1, read as the reverse complement.
CTAGCTTACTGCAGCATCTAGAATAGCAGATGTTCCCTCCTTGTGAGTTTGGCCGTATTTCTTTGCTTCCTGGGCCGATTCCCAAATGCCTGTACCCACTGCTGTCCTTCCCTGCAAAATCCAGGCCAAACTGATCTTTTAGCGATAACCACCCTCTAAGTCACCATATTGTGGGGAGTGAGGTGGTGGTAATCACCCAGTCTTGGTGGCTAAGTCAGATGGACAGACAGACAAAACACAGGTTTTTCAAGGCTGGAAAACACCATAAACCCTTGGTCAAGCACTTTAGCCAGCGTGCAGGGAGCCGGGAACCTAGGTACACAAAAGTCCGCCTGAGTGGAGCCCCCAGACGGCCCCTTTGGGTTTTCCCCATAGCTGTATCTGCCTAAAATACATATTCTAATACTCTCCCTCTCCTGTCTGCTCCCAATCCCCTCCCACTTCTGGAAGCCCGGAAGGCTCTGCTTCAACACTCTTTAGACAGATTGGCAAACTGACGTACAATGGGACAGGAGGAAAGATGAGTGAGACGGGGTCTAGGATTCCTGATCAAGAACTTCCCTCCAAGCCGTACGAAATGACTCTCCCATCTTGTGCAATCCCCTTCCCTCTTAAACCCACTCCAAATCAAGCTTAAAGCAAAGTATGTGGGGGAAAAAGAAACACTGAAATAGCCCCTGGTGGATTGACCTGGTGTGTTCATGTACCACTATATATCCAGGGTCTGGTAGGCTAAGAAAAGTATCTATTGACTGAAGGAATGGATAGCCCCAAAGCTTCTGTTAGTCAGTAATTTACTGCTGTATTGTGGGAGACAAAGGATGAGGGCAGAGGCGTATATGATATGCAACAGACTAAGCCCTATCCAGTAAGGATTCAATAAGCATTACTTACCAGCTGTGTGAGTATGGCAACTTACTGTCGCTCTCTGAGCCTCAGTATTTTTATCTGAAATGTGGGGATAATAATAACTCTCCAGGTTGTCAAGTCAAATAAAGTCATGTTTGTAAAAACATTTAGTGCAGAGGCTGGTGCAAATGAACGCTCAAAGAACATTCTTCTCTGCTTCCCAGAAGGGGAAACTGAGACTAAGAAAGATTAAATAACATTCTCGATGTCCATAACAATGACAAAGCTGGAATTTCAAGCAAGGCACTCTGTCCTCAGAGCCCCTGCTGTGAGCTGAAAGGTTCTCTTGAAAGTTGACATCTTCAGTGCATCTCCTGAGCCCCTCGCAAAATTCCAAGGCACCGTCTTGGAGTAAAAGATGGAAGAGGTGGGGAAGACACAGGTGATTTCCTCGGGTCAGAAGGCACTTCATTCAGGAGCACCTTTGCCAACCTGGATAGTTTCTGCAAAGCTGTCTTCAGTCCACTCCACCACTCCACCCCAAGCCCCGCCTAGACTTCAGAAACAAAAGACCATGTCCCTCAGTACCCCCTCCTCTTCCTCAAACTACTGTAAATGATTTGTTCCCACTTCCTTATGGAGAATGAAGACCAGTGACCAATGGCCAAATCTCATCCAACATCATTTCATCTAACACAGCTTTGAAAATGCCTCTGAAGGAAAACTCCATACAGAGGCATACTCCTCCACGGCAAGTGACTATTACTGAGGACAGATAAATCTGGGAGGGAACAGGAATGCCTGAGCCAACCACAGTCAGACCTTTGTTTCTGACCCATGCCTCTCCCTGGGCTCAGCCCTGAGAAGCCCCACCTGCCAGCCTGGCTGAGGAGATGGGAATATTGTTAGTTACACTTTGCAACCTAGAAAATCAAGAAGATAAAGATTCATCTCCTCTCCACAGCTCCCTGAATCCCTGTGTGGATCATTACCTTTCAAAATTCTTCCCTGGGGATGAATTAAATGATTTCATCAATGGTGCATCTAAGCAACAGAATCCCCATGATCGGTGCTCAATAAATATTTGTAGAATGGGTGAATACAATAATGAATACCTAAGAACAAAAAATAATGGTGTGTTCTGTATTTTGCCAACATGGAAGGATGCTCTTAACATACTATGAGGAAAAGCAACATTGTTGAACAAGATATATACAATGGAATATCACTCAGCTGTAAAAAGAAACGAAATTGAGTTATTTGTAGTGAGGTGGATGGACCTAGAGTCTGTCATACAGAGTGAAGTTAAGTCAGAAAAGAAAAAGAAATACCATATGCTAACGCATATATATGGAATCTAAAAAAAAAAAAAAAGGTACTGATGAACCTAGTTGCAGGGCAGGAATAAAGAGGTAGACATAGAGAATGGACTTGGGGACATGGGGTGGGAGGGCGAAGCCAGGGCTAAGTGAGAGTAGCATCGACATACATACACTACCGAATGTAAAATAGATAGCTGGTGGGAATCAGCCGCATAGCACAGGGAGATCAGCTTGGTGCTCTGTGACCACCTAGAGGGGTGGGATAGGGAGGGTGGGAGGGAGGCTCAAGAGGGAGGGGATATGGGGACATGTGTATGCATATGGCTGATTCTCTTTGTTGTGCAACAGAAACTAACGTGGTATTGTGAAGCAATTATACTCCAATAAAGATCTATTAAGAAAAAAAAGCTACAGGATACTGTTACAGTATATGACATTTTGCCTAAAATGTGTATATGGTTATAGAAGAGGAACTGGAAAGATATACATTAAAATGCTATCTTGGTATAGGGATTTTAATATAATTTAACTTTTTCCTTTCTAATCATTTTTTAAACTAGTTTCTCTGTAATATTCCTGTATCAGCTGGAATTAAAATATTTAATAATGGCTAAATCTAGGCCTAGAAAACAAGTTACGTACACATCATGTTCCTTCTCTGGGCCACAGGCACTCTTCCTCTATTTTACCAGTGAGAAAACACACCCAACGCCACAGAGTTGGCAAACACCAGAGGTATAACCTGAAGCCCCATTGCCTGACTACAGAACCTGAGCTTTGCTAATAAAAACTGACAAGACCAAGGGAGTCTCAGAACAATCTGGAACACAAAGGAAGCTATGCCCAAGATACAGATGATAAAGCTGGGCAGGGGGGAAATCTGAAGCAGGCAGAAGGTACCCAAGCTGCGTCCTATTTGCAACTTCAGTATTCTTTCTATATCTTGGTGCAAAGCTACTCAATACACTGGGATAATGCACGACTGCTTCATGAAAAGACAGCTGTTTCACAGTTACCACGACAAGGGATTCACTGAGCTCTGTGTGTGAGGATGGGGACTGAGGGAGGAGCGGCAGGTCTAAAACACCCAAAATGCATCACTTTTCCAGAAAACCATTAACTCCACTGATTGTTCCAGCCTCGGACATCAAGAAGCCAGACCTGAAGTAAATGTTAGATACAAGTGTCAGTAATGTACCCGACATTGGATATCCTACCGGGGCTGAGATGCTGATTCCTGCCTGCGGTGAACACAGACATCGTGCCCCACAGGGATAAAGAAGAGGGAATCCAGAGGACCCAATGTGAGACGGAGGGGGCCAAGAGGAGAAAGGAAGGCTTTGGGTTTGATATTCAGGCTTCCCTTCAAAGCGATCATGGAAAAAAAAACCCAGAGGGCTGATATCCAGACTCCCAGAGCTCTTCCATGGGAAAGAGAAAAGCTTCTATTGGAAGACTATGCAACTTACAAGAAATCTGGACAGCGAGATTCTCTCTGGAACAAATGCCAAGAGGGAGATGAATTATTCAGTGTGCAGAGACGTGTCATTCAGAGAATAAGGATGAAGAGAAGCGTTTTTAGCTGCACAAGGATTTAAACACACACACACACACACATATATATACATGTGCACACACTCCTCTTCCCTGAGAGAGGAACTGTCCGTTTAAACCAGTCTCCCCTGGGAAACTGTGGGTGCTTCTCTGGCCTGCAGTGCTTCCCCTTGGGCAAGTGCCAAGAATGTGAGCTGGGAAGAGATGTCTGCTTTCAGATGTGGCCATGACTTGGGGGCCTGCCTGCAACTCCCAGCCCCCAGCCCCTGTTGAAGCGATTCGCCCCAATCCAGCCCGGTACAGTCCCTTCCTCCAGCCTCCAAGTCCTGGGCTGCTGAAAACCCAGATCGTGAAATCAAATGACCCAAATGCCGGAGGGGTGAGAGGGAAGGAGGGAAGAGCGCCAAAAGAGAACTAGCTCTGCCTCTTCTTAATTACAAATCTCTGAAGGAACACAAACGTTCCTGAATGTTTCACAACGGGCTCTCTTGGAAAAAAAGGGGCCCGGATGTGTTGCCTTGGAGACAGGTAGGGTTCTGTGGGATCACCTGTCCAGGAACGCAGGCCCCTCGTCCTCTTTCCAGCTCCACATCGCCACGGCTGGCATTCAGTATTCAGACAGCGCGTCTTTTCTAAGGAGGCAGCTCAGAGAAGGAGCAGAAAGCCTTTTGCCAAGTCTAACACTGGGTGGTGATTCTCTTGGGACTGAAGAACGCATAACATATCTTTCATGTTCCTAGTGCTTCCCGAGCAATCTGAACGCTTCCCACAGTAACCTCTTTATCGCCGTCCAGCGGGATGCTGGCCCCCCCAGACCGTGCTCTCTCCGAGGGCCAACTGGGCGGGATGGCTTTCTAAAGGGCCCTGCAGACTGCATGCCAAGAACTGTCCAAACTTTCAGCCGAACCTCTCCTCCCAGCCCAGGCACAATGGCCAGGCCGGTTCTTCCCGCCCCGGGGTGTTTCACACGCATAGTTCCCATAGCTCAGCATTACACAACTCCTGAGGACACGCCACCACCGGACCTCGGCAGAGCCCCAGTGCTAAGCAGCCCACACCTGCAAGGCTGGGATGGCGGGAAGAAAGTGCAATCTTTGCAATTCTCCTTCCTCCCTTTAATTCGGTTTGGTGCAAACACCTTCATTCATTCCTTAAACGAACCTGGGGATGAAAAAAAATCACCATCTCATAGTTGGTGAGGACGGCTGAGCACATGAACCACAGTTGAATCGGAGCAAACACCCAGCTACAGAAGTGGACGAGACAGACAGGATCTTGCCCTACACTCCCGTCAGGGAGACACCCCAACCAGAAAATGAATCCACAGGATCGTTTCAGAGACTAATGGTATTCAGAAAAGTACAACAGGGTAGTGGGATTACGTGTAAGGGTGGGGTGGGGCAGGGCAGTCAAGGGAAGCAAGGGAAGCTTCTCGGAGGAGGTGATCTTGGAGGCGAGACCAGATGGTGGGAAGCAACAGGAACAGCCAGTACAAAGGCTTTGGGTAGGGATGATGGTGTGAGGAACAGAAAAGAAAGCCGCATATCTTCACGTTATGAGTGATGGACTGGAGGTAGAGTGGGCAGAGGCTGGGCTTTTGGGGCTCTGGGGTCCCCGTTAAGACTTTGAGCGCCACCCTAGTGCCGAGCTGCAGCAGGTGACCCAGAGAGGCTCTCTGACTCACCCTCTCCTCAACTCCTTTCTCCTTCCTTTCAATCAGTCCTCCAAGCAACAGAATTTATTGCGTGGGCTTCCCTGGTGGCGCGGTGGTTAAGAATCTGCCTGCCAATGCAGGGGACACGGGTTCGAGCCCTGGTCTGGGAAGATCCCACTTGCCGCAGAGCAACTAAGCCCGTGCGTCACAACTACTGAAGCCCGCGCGCCTAGAGCCCGTGCTCTGTGTAACAAGAGAAGCCACGACAGTGAGAAGCCCGCGCACCGCAATGAAGACCCAACGCAGCCAAAAATAAATAAATAAAATAAATAAATTTATAAATAAAAATTAAAAAATAAACTCAATCAGGCTTTAAAAAAAAAGGAAGAATTTACTGCATGGACACAACAGACTGGTCCCACGCCAGACACGACGAGGGCTAAGACACTTGAATAAGCCTTGTTTCTGCCTTCGAGAGCAGAAGGTCTGGCCAGGCAGACGAGGCTTACACTGACAGCAGGGAGTGGCCCATCCCTGTGACAGTATGTATGGCGGTTCTGCTACCTTAGACTGTGAACCCCAGGCAATGAGAGGATGCAAGGATAGTTAATAAGATGCTAGGTCAGCTGTACAGATGTGAAAGACCAAGGGGGTGGGAGAAGGGAGAGACTGAGACGACGGGGTGTAGGCCGGGGAGGCTGGAGAAGGAAGTAATCCAGGGAAGACGGTGGTGGGCTTCACGGCTAATGGGGAGGCAGGGTAGTTGCTACCCACAAAGGCTGCAGAATTGATGCTGGGCTGAAAGCCACTTTCTGCTTCGTCTACAACCACAGGTGTGTTACTTAACCTTGTTAGGAGTTTCCTTCTCTGTGAAACTTAGAAATTCCAATCTCATAGGGTGTTGCAGGGATTAAATGAGATAATCCATGCAAAGTGCTTAGCGCAGGGCCTGCCATGTAATAAGCCCTCAGTAAATGTGGGCTATTAACAGCTGAGAGACTTCTGTGCTCTGTGCACCGTGAGAATTGTGTCATCTCTCATCTTAAGCTGGTCGGATATGTTAGCTATTATCATATCACCATCATCATCACTGTCCCCATTTTTCAACTCGAGAGATACGAGTGGTGGTAAAAGAAAAATCATAAGCTCTAGAGGGGTTGCAATGCAGGCGCCATCACTTACTCACTCTGTCCACTTGGGCGTGAACCCTAACTTGCCTGAACCCGCTTCTCCATCAGTAAAGTGGGGATGCTCATAGTGACTACCTGTTAAAATGAGCTATGCTTGAGCCCACGGCACACAGGGCTCAACCAACATTACCTGTTCTTATCAGTTAGGGTTTATATCCCTTTCCATGACGAGGCAAAATACTTGTTCATGCTAATAGCCAATACGCCTTGTACTGTATTCCACCGCCTCCTTTCCTGGACGACTTGGGACTGCTTAAGCTCTCTGGGTTTTTTTGCGAAATTAAACCAGAGAAAGTTAAGAGGTGACAGCGGGATTGGCTTTGGCTCTCAAAATTTGTTCTCTGAAGGAGGCATTTACAACCAGGAATTTCCAAGTTTTCTTTCCCTCACACACTTCCGTCCCTCTCCCCTCAAAACACCTGTCTAGACATTCTGGTTACTCGACCCCCAGACTTCCTCGCTTCCCTACTTTGGTAGGACTGGTTTATCCAGAAGCTTTCTTGGCCTAGTCACTGCCTCTCATTCCTGGCATTCTCCTATGGGGAGGGAAAGTTCCAGACTGTTCCCCCTACCCCCTTCTAGTCTTTAACCCAGGCTTCCACAAACCAGTGGCTAACCTCCTCCTGCTAAATCTTGCCTTCACTCTGCCCCCCGCCCGAACTGAGTTCTTGGGATCACACACATGAGCCTTGGGCCTGTTCCCTTCCTTCGCCTCCATCCCCACGTCTTTATGCCTACTCATCGCTGGATGCCCTCCAGCTCACCGACACAGTGGTGTTTCTGCTATTTCTCTGCATCTCACTTGCTGGGATTTAAGATTAAGATTCTGAGAACCAGATCGTGGATTAGCCTAGGCATGGCCAACTGACTACGGGGTGGCCAAATTCAGCTTATAGATAAGTTTGTCTGTCTACTACAGTGCTGTATTTTAAGAACGGAGCTAGCGTGCCTTTTGAAGGCAGGCACTCTCCAGCTGCACATAGTCCCCACTGCTCTCTAACATCTTTCTCCTGCACCTTGTCTTATGAAGAGGCAGCACAGAGTAGAAATTAGGAGCACAGGGCTTTGGAGACAGACTCCTTGAGTTTAAATCTCGGCTCTGCCAGTTTCTAGCTCTGTGACCTTGGGCAAGATACTTAAACTCTATTAGGCTCAGTTTTCATACTTGCAGAACAGGAGAAATAATAATACATTGACTGAGCATGGATTCTGTGCCAGGAACTGTTCCAAGCACTTTACATATGTTAACTCACTTGGGCCTCATAACAACGCTTTCAGGTAAGTACCATTCAAACCCACCTTACAGTGTTCTTCGAGGATTAGATGAGATAATGGACGAAATATCACTTTGGTATACAGTGCGTGCTCAATAAATGTGAGCGACTCATTATTATTTTCATTGCTGTCCAAACGAGGCACCTGATGCAGGGGTATTAAGGAATGTTAAAACTGAGTGTGGTATCTGAGATCTGACTAATCAACTCCTTGTTTTATTGGTGAGAAAACTGAAGCACAGAGAGAAAGACTTGCCCAGAGCCACCCAAGGACCCAGTGGCAAGGCTGAGACTAAAACCTGGGGACCAACCCCAGGCCTGCATCACACTCATGACACCAAGAGATCAAGTCAGCCTGGTGCTGAGTTCAGCTCCATCTGAGATACAGCAATCACCTGAACAGCCTTCAAGAAATAGTTATTGATAGTATTGTTCTGGGCTAACTAACCCTGTTATACTGGAAGGAGAATTATCACTGTGCCAGAACCCGTATGAAACTATGAAGTTCCCATGCATGGATAGACAAGGTTGGGAGATGGGCCCTTCGTTTTGCTTGTTCCCTTGTTGGAGGGTAATTCTCTTAAAGCCCAGTACCACAGCAGAACACAGCACCGGGTATACATGTTGGCCCTTCACCCAGCTCCATTCTCATTCCCGAATTGGGAGTTAGGCTAAGGAGGTTCTGTGCCCTATAGAAAGGGCCAACAGAACCAAATGGGACTCCCAGTTCCCTCTCTCTTAGCTGTGTAATCTTAGGCATCCCTTCCCCAGCTCTAAGCCTCAGTTTCCCCACAGGTATAAAGCAGTCATGAAAACCTGCCTCATAGGGCTCTGGTAGCATTGAACGAATTAGTACATGGGAACAGCTCAACAGAGCCCTTGGTGTGTGGTGCTGGGCAGACATGCAGAACTCCTCCTTTTTGTATTTATGACCCTGAGGGCACTCAACCCCCAGCTTTGCTCCTTTCCGGTCCCAAGAGCTGGGTTTCCAAGGGGTCCTCCCAGGTGCTGGGCTGTCCAGGAGCTTCCAGCTTGACGGACAGAGGCCAAAGCCACCCTTCCCTGGAATCTGGCCATTCCTGTTCCTTGAGCTCTGACCCTCACCCCAGGCATGCAGCCTGAGGAGCTGATCCTTCTGGAAATGGAACTGGCCATGAAGGCTTCTCTGGGATCCTGACCTGTGGCTCCTTCCATGACAACACAGTTTAGGCAGAGCATTGGAAGGGGAGTGACGAGATCTGGGTTTGAATCCTGATGTTGCCACCAGATGAACCAGGCCCTTGGGGAAGGCACCCACCCTCTCTGGGCTTCCCATCTGTAAAATGAGGGAGCTGAGATGTCACATTTCTAAGGCCCCCTTTGCAGCTTCAGCATTCACAAGTCTTCTATCTTGCCGGTCCCCAAAGTCAAGGGCATTGTGAGGCTGCAATGAAACAATACATCTTTTGCTGAAGGTCAGTTAAGTACTAGGCACTGGACCATATGCTCTATGTGAAATACATGATGTCCTTTACCTTCACAACATTTCTGCGAGGCAGATACAGCCACCCTCATTTGACCAACAGGAAATTGATGCTTCACAGGAATGCAATAATAATAATAAAAGCTGAATTTCACTGAGTATTTACAGAGTACACACAGACTCTGTTTCAATGATTCTGAGCTGCACATTTAAAAAATACATTTTAGCATCTCCGAAACTGGGATGTGTGTTAGCACTGCTGACATCTTACGACACTGTCAGCCAGGCTGCGGTCCTGATGGAGCTGTCACTGCCCGTGTGTGCACAGACATCAAAGGTGTCATGGGCTTGGGATAAAATCTCAGAGACAACAGTGGAGCACTTTTAACCCCTAGGAACCAAATGATTGTGGGGAAGGGTGGAGAAGGCAATGAACAGACACGTTTAGCAACATTCCCAAAGCAGGAGTGCAAGGGAGGCTACCACTGCATAACTGCCATGCTGGCTGCAGAGCCCAGCACCAGGGCCTTTGAGCTTCTCTGTGGGCCCCATAACAAGGCTGCATCACCAACACTCTTGAGGGCACCGAGGACGACGATATTAAAAGCACAGACGTCAGTAATTCTGAGCTAAAAATTGACTCCAAAGAATTGGATTCGGAATGAGAAGATGTATTAGGAACACTGGAGCTTTATTTTTGTTTAGGTATTCCTTTTTTTTTTTTTTTGGATGTAAAAAAGCGATATGTGTGTAACAAAAAAACCCCTAAGTTTCAAAGATTTATTTTGATGAGTATGAAATAAACACTCTAGTTAATTTAAAAACGTTGGGTCATAATTTAATCGGTAGCACTTTTCCTTTCTTAGTGGCACATAAAATAATGGTGCTTCTTAAAGTTAATGCTATGTTGATTTGTAATAACCTTAAGCTAGAAACAATCCAAATGTCCATCAATAGGGGGATGGATAGACAAATGTACATCCACGCTGGAATACTACTCAGTAATAAAAAGGAACGAACTATTAACACACACAACGATACAGATGAATCTCAGAAGCATACTGGGGTAAAAGAAACCAGGGAAGAAAGAGACTGTACTGTACGATTCCATGTATGTAAAGTTCTAGAAAATACAAACCAACCTTAAGGACAGAAAGCAGACGAGTAGTTGCCTGGGGATGAGCAGAGGGAGAGGGGGATTATAAAAGGGCACAAAGAAAGTTTCGGGGGGGTGATGGGAATGTTTGTTATATTGATTATGAAGACAGGTTCATAGATGTATATGTGTATGTCAAAATTCATCAAATTGCACTCTGTAGATACATACAAGTTAGTGTGCTTCAGTAATTCCTCAATACGGTTGTAAGGAAAAAAATAAAGGAAAACCCCATATTCGATACTATATGATGTTAACTTATTTAAAATAATCTAAGTACTACTATTAGTTCCATTTTACGGATGTGGAAACTGAGACATGGAGAGGCAAGCTGATACATCCTGGGACACTTAGTTTGTCAGGAGGCAAATCCAACTGGCTTCAATTTTCAGCTCTGCCACTGAGTAACTATAGCCAAGTCCCTTCCTCACCCTGGACCACTGCTTCCCCGTTCCCACCATAAGAAGATGACACAGTGATCGCTAAAGGACCTTTCAGTACTGAGTTTCTAAGACTGTGTCCTAAGGAATTGTCCAAGATCACACAGCCACAGAGGAATGGATCCTCCTGGCACTCAGGTTTCCTAACACTCCCTAGTCTCCCTGGCCCATACGCACTCGTTCTCTGAACACCCCTTCTGACTTCCCCTTACTGTATACAGCAGTGGTCCTCAGTCCTGAGCTGCATCAGAATCCCCTGGAGGGCTTGTTAGCTCACAGAGAGCTGTGACCCACTCCCAGAGTTTCTGATTCTGGGCTGCACTGAGAATTTACATTTCCCACAAACTCCCAGGTGATGCCAATGCTGCTGGTCCCAGCACCATACTCAGGACGACTGGTGTATAACATCCCCTATTTCATAACTGCAGGAACTTTAAAAGCGGTATCGAACCTTGTGTTCGAGAAATCCCTCTCCTTCTCCTTCTTTATCAAAGCTTTCTGCCTCCCATCCCACTCTCAGGGCCTGGTCATGGCCGCCCAGCCTCTCTCTCTGAGCACAGTCCTGCAAGCAGCTGTATCAGCCCTTTCCTAGTGTTTGCTGAGTTCCTGTCCCACACAATGTCTTGCCTGAGGTTACACAGCCAGTGAGCACACAGAAGCACATGGACCTGATTCCGGAACACAGGTTCTCAACCCCTCTGCTCCTCTGCACTTAGTAGATCCTCTGAGCATCACTTTCTGTCCTCCTGCATTAAACCAGCCCTCTTACCCTCTGCATCCATTTGCAGACAGAAGGCCAAGCAGAGCTGGGGGGCGGGGGGTGAGGGGGAGTAATTGATTGCACCCTGCCCTACTGGCTCTACAGGTGCCCCTGTTCCGCAGGTGTGGGACTAGACCACAAAGCCCACTGGCCCCATCTCTGCAACCACCAAGGGTGTCCTGGGTGCCCTTTGTGTCTTCAGATTCACACCCGTCACCTCCTGCTGTAACCCACACGGCTTCTATCGGCCCAGGCCCTCCACACTCTACAGCCTGCAACCTCTGGCTGCCCTTATATTTATATATAAGGGGCTCCAAATGCCTGGCTTCCAACCAGCCCCCTTCTCCAGGTCATTCCACCAGGACCACCAGCAGAAGCCCTTTCAAAGCTGAGCCACGCATTTCACACTACAGGCATCCTGCCAGAGCTCCGGGGGGACATGGCATTGGACCCCCTACTATTCTACGGGCTACATTGGCAGGGCAGCCCCCAGGCTGCCTGCCCAGGCAGGTAGGGCCTTCCTGATAACCTTTCCTAGATGCTCTGGCTGGCATGTGTAGGAAAGCACAAGGCAGCACGGCCTGGCCATGTCTGAGAATCTCAAAATCTGTAGATGCCCAAGTGTTTGCCGACTGCATCACGGTGGGCCGACTGATCTAGCCCAGAAGCTCGCCTTGCCTGTCCACGTGACCGCTATTTCTTTATTCTCCAAGACCACAGAGGCCTACAGTGACTGATTACAAAGGAGCTCTGCACAGGAGGTGAAAAGAAAAATGGTTTTTACCTCTGAAAAGTACAACTTTAAGGGTTTATTCTCCCTCCCATTATTTCTTTTTAAAGACGAAAACAGACCGTTGTCCCCCAAAGGGAAGCCCTACCTGCGAGTCAACGTTAAACACCAAAGTGTTCTGAGCTGAAGGCGGCTGAATTAAAGTCAGCAGCGAAACAAATAAGCAATTAAAACAGCTATTTGGGGAAGCCCTGGAAAGCAGCAGATACAATGTGAATTATTCATTCACGCTGCCAGCATGACTTCCGGGCATTGTCCTCTGTGCCTCTGTTCTCTTGCTCTTGTTCATTCAGCCGTTCAAGCACAGAGACGGGACACAATACGCTGGCCCTGGGACATGGGTGCCTGAGCGAGTGTGCACAAACACACGAACACACACGCACACACACTCCACAAGGAGGCAAGGTGGCCACTCCAGATGGTGAGCCACATGGAAAAGAAACCCACAGGTTGGCAGACGCCTTCAGCTCCCGTGCCAGGGGAGAATATATGAATTTCCAATGGGCCCAAGAGGTATGTGTGTGTGTGTATGTGTGGTGTGTGTGGTCACACAAGCGCGGACGGTATGGGAGGGGGGGTCACAGGAAATCACCTGTGCAGTGCAAGAGAGAATATATATAGTGTTTCTAATACTCCACAAGCTTCCTAGCTGCTCTGGGATTGATCTGGGGGGCTTAACAGGCAATGGGTGGGATCTGGACAATTAGCTGAATCCCACACTGAGCCCACCCAAGGCCTAGACATAAAGGATGAGCCACTCCCCCGCCCCTTCCCCGGGCTTGATGGAAGGGCTCTATCTGTGCTCTGAAGCCATGAGCCCCTCCTGCTGCCTGATCATAGGAGCAGCATTGTGATGTCATACCCATCCAGGTGACCCTGGACAAGTCCCTTCCCCTCTGTGGGCCTCATTTTCCCCATCAACGAAACCAGGGGGATGGACTCCATCTCAACGCCATCCTTCCAGGTCTGGCATTACATGGTACGATTTTGTCATGAAAATCTAGCATCTTGGAGGTGACGTGCACGCTCCTGTTTTGACCCAGGGTCAAAACCTTTAGCGAATAACAACACTAACACACAGCGCTTTAAGTGAACTAACTGTCATTAAATTCTCATAGCAATCCAGTTAAGTGGTTCCCATCACGATCCCATGGTACCCAAGAGTAAACGGAGCCTTAGAGAGAGATGCTAAGTTGACCAAGGTCGCTCGGCTATTAAGAGGTAGACTGAGGATCTGAATTCAGGTCTTGACTATTCCTTGGAAAGTGAACAGAAGTGGTGAATCTACATAATTGGGAGGCCGGAAGAGGTAAGTTTTTAAATACCTTGGAATTGAAAACCATCCCCTGTGGTTTTAAACTACAAAGTCTGGTAAGGAGGGAAAATTAGGGGGCTATCTTTGCTCTGGCTACAAATATTAGGGACGAACATTAGGAATGTTTATTAGGAACGCTGTGGGTGAGGCTGTGAGAGCTGGGGAAGATAAAGAGAAGAAGAAGGTGTGTTTTAGACAAATTGAAAGAGATGTTCGCTCTCGGAGCCCAACCCAGGAGCAGAAGTCACAGCTGACAAAGGACAGGAGCAGTCAGAGAAGCACCTGGTTCCTATAAGAGAAGGGGCCTCAAGAACTTAATCCACTTCCTTGAAGACAAACGCATCCACGACTTGCTGCTGTTCTGACCCTACGCAGGTAGGAAGATTTATACACAAAGATGTTCAAGGCAACATTATTTACCATGGGAAGAAAAAAATGGGTACAGCCTCAGTATCTGTAGGGAATGAATAGTTGGTAAATTATGGTTATATTCACTTGATGCAACTGTTCGAAATGGATGCTCAGGAAGCATTTTGAATGACAGAAGGGAGAAGGTTTATATTACAGAATTGAAAAGAAATTTAAAAAGCAGGTTACAAAACTGTGCATGCAGCATAATCTTACCTGCCTGCAAGTAGAAGGGAAAATGACTATAAGGAAAAATGCCAAAATGTTGACAGTGTTTGCTGTTTCACTGCTGGGGATGAGGTTCAGGTTTGTTTGTTTGTTGTTGCTGCTCTCATAACCAGAAATAAGACAAAAACCCCTAAAAATACCAAGTACATTTTTCAGTCCTTCTATCCAGAACCTCTTACTCCACCTTCATAAAAAAGTCATTCGAAAATGAAACCTCATTTTCCTCTTATAGAAAAATTCAGAGTCTAGAAAAGCATTAAAATATTGAAAGAAAACAAGCATAAACAGTAGTTACATGATTCCTGCATAGAACTGGGGCCACAAAGCAGTGTGGAGGCCAATGAGACCCCCAGCATGGCCCTGGTCCAGCTGCCGGGAGAGGAACAGAGGCAGCCCTCCTGGGTCTCCTCCCTAAAGTCTGAGACCCCAGAAGAGACAAGCTTGGGAGTTTGTCTAGAGATTGATGTGAAAGGCCCTGAGGAGACGTGAAAATCATTACAGTAAGTGCCCTACATACGAACCTTCAAGTTGTGAACTTTCAAAGATGCAAATGTGTGTTCACGTGTCCAATCACGTAAGTTAGGTCACGTGTCTGGCGTACATTGTCACGTGCGTGCATCCTCTACAAGTGGTTGTACTTTTGTGTACTTTACAATACTGTAGAGAGTATAGTAGTAAAGTATCTTTATAGATAAAATTGAATCCAGCCAGGAACCAGAACCTGTGCCATCAACGTCAGGCGTGAGTGAAATTGCACCTTGCCCTCCGTCTCCTGTTGCGGACGATCCTTCAGCTCTACCATCTCCCACCTCCTCTCCCTCCTCCAGTCAGTGACTCTTCTTGCCTGTTCACTCGATGCCAGGCCCTGGCATGCCAGCTGTTGTACTGCACTACTGTACGTTTCAAGGTGCTGTAAGATGAAAACTGTTTAATTTTTTTGTGTGTTTTTGTTTTTTATGTATTATTTGTGTGAAAAGTATTATAAACCTATTACAGTACAGTATTATACAGCCGATTGTGTTAGTTGGGTACCTAGCCTAACTTTGTTGGACTTACAAACAAACTGGACTTACAGGGGCTTCCCTGGTGGCGCAGTGGTTAAGAATCCGCCTGCCAATGCAGGGGACACAGGTTCGAACCCTGGTCTGGGAAGATCCCACATGCCACAGAGCAACTAAGCCCGTGCACCACAACTACTGAGCCTGCGCTCTAGAGCCCGTGAGCAACAACTACTGAGCCCGCGTGCCACAACTACTGAAGCCCGAGCGCCTAGAGCCCGTGCTCCGCAATGAGAAGCCCGTGCACCACAACGAAGAGTAGCCCCCGCTCGCCGCAACTAGAGAAAACCCGCGCGCAGCCAACAAAGACCCAACGCAGCCAATCAATCAATCAACTGGACTTACGAACAAGCTCTTGGAACGGAAGTCGTTCTCACGTAAGGGACTTACTGTTCTAGATAATCTCCCTACCGACATCAGGGTATGAAGAACATAGGAAAAAAAACCAAACGATTACCAACCACCCCAAATTAGGTTTTGCTGGAGGAGTGCTAGTGGAGGGTACAAAATAAGGGGCAGCTTGAAATATTTTGTGCGTCAAATAGAAAGCTGATAGAGATCAGAACACAAACCGTTACAAGACCATGGTTAGAACACTCAGCAGCAACAACTCTCCCCCCAGTCTCTCTGCCCTGAGAAGGTTCCGGCTGAGGAAAAATGGCAGCAGCTTCCTGCTGTTCCCGGTAAGGACACAACACCAAGATCACCCAATGCACACTGCAGGCTCTTTCCCATGCCCCTACCTTTGCCTTCACTGTTCCTTCTGCCCAGAACATTCCTCCCTTCCTTCCCTTTTTTTAAAACAATGTATGTACTTTTTTTATGTGTTTATATGTCTGTCACTTCCATCAGTTTCACAAGGACTTGAGCAGCATCTTATTCATCGCTGTAACCTCAGCATCTTATATGAGCGGACACCGACTGAATGTTCATTGAATGAATAAATGTACTCACGAAAGAGCAAACGAAGAAAGAAATGGTTCATGGGAATTCCCAGCAGGGTTCAGAGCTAGGTCCTCTACGTTCCAAGTTTTGCTTGACCCAACAAAGAAATTTGTGATCGGGTCATCAGAGTGCCTTTGCATTCCTGACCGTATTTGATTCTCAAATACCCATCACAACAGCGGTATCGTTATTATCTTGACTAGTAATCAAGGTCTTGGGAATCCCCCACTTTACAAATGAGCAAACCAATACTCAGAGACTCTCCTAAACCCACAGGGCTCCCGGGTCCCTGTTTGTGCCAGGACTGGACATGGGCCACGGGAGCCCTGGCCCACTGCTCGGTCCCCTCCTGAACTGTCTCAATGGCTCTCCCCTGTCATTCCCAGCTGGTAACTGGAGAAGAGTGTGGAAATGGCCAGTTCTCCTTCCCCGGGGAATGGATTACCCCCCGGGGAGCCAAGGGAGGTCTCTGTCTCCTACTCCCGTGTCACTTTCATTAGTATAATTATCATCACGCAGAAGCGAAATTTCCCTGCGGCACATGCATTCCACGGGCCTTGGAGAGCTCTGCTCAGAAGTCCCGGGAGAAGGAGGTGACACCCGAGGGTGGACACGACCCTTGTGGATTGTCTATAGGCGTCAGTTACTCGGGAGCCCCTGCTGGCTCCATCACCACACGCTCTCCCCAGATCAGAGCAGGGGCTGGGCCGGGAACACTCCCAGCCAGCTGACTTAGAAGCCGGCTTGGCACTCACGTACTTCGGCTACTTTTCCACAGACACCAACACAGAGGGGCCCAGAGCCTTAACCAGGTCAGGGGAGCGGGCAAGGGTTTGGGGACCACGGAGACCTGGGTCCCCAGCTGCGACAGCTCGCGCCAGACTCTTCACCTCTGTGGGCCGCGTGCAGCCGGCTCCCCCAGCACGGAACGGGGCTCACGAAGTGTGGGTTCCTTCGCTTCCCTCGACTTCCTCTCCTGAGTGAAGCCTTCCAAGAAATACGCTTTTTAAGCTCCTTAACAAGTCTGATCAGTAGAAATCAGGTAGCCAGATTTCATGGTGGAAAAGGAACATATCTGGGTCAAGTGCCAGTGGACGAACCAGGACCCTTCCCTTCTGGCTCGCTCCCCATGTCCTACATGGATGGGGAAACTGAGCCTTGAGCCTCGCGCTTTCACAGTCCATGGCCTGGACCTTCACCAGCTAGATTTCCAAAAGCCCCCAGATCTCTCCCATTTGCTCTCATCAGGGTCCCCAAGGGAACCACTGCCATCTTGCTCTCTCTCTCTCTTTCCTCTGGCTCTCAGCCACCCCCTCCCCGCCTCTCCCCCTCCCCACTTTGCAGCCCCCTTTCCTCACTCCTCCAGCTGTTGGCTTTCTTGGTTCTTCTACCCACTCCCTTCCTGCTCACCCACCCCACCCCATAAAAAACTCCAAATAAATCCAATCTGGTCACTCCCCTGCTTCAATCCCTTCAAAGCCTTGCCACCCAAACCAGGAGGAAATCCGAACTTTTTGCTGTGGCCCGGCCCCCTGCCTACCTCTCCAGCCTTATTCAATTCTCAGAACTCAACAACCTCATGCCCACCTCACAACCTTGGCTCACACAGTGCCCTCTGCCCGGGATGCCGCTACCTGTCCCCACCCACATGTCTGTGCACAGTTTGCATGGCTGATCCCTTCTGTCAGCTCTCAGCCGCAAGGCCACCTCTAAGAGGCCTTCCCAGGCAGCCCTGCCTGAGTGGGCCCTCCCATCACTTTCTGTCACTGTATTTGTTGACATGTCTGTCTGTCTGTTGGTCCCACTCAAACGGAGCCAACCTGCCGACCTCACCACTGTCTCCCTACGGCAGACCACAGCCTTAGCTGATGCCTGTACTCTCTGCTGAATGAATGAAACAGAGGACTTGTGAGTATCCCTTCCTCTCCAAGGGGAAATTTTTGTTTTGTTTTTTTTTTAAGATTGTTTTGATATGGACCATTTCAAAGTCTTTATTGAATTTGTTACAATATTGCTTCTGTTTTATGTGGTTTTGGTTTTTTTGGCCGCTAGGCATATGGGATCTTAGTTCCCCGACCAGGGATCGAACCCTCACCGCCCCCCAGCACTGGAAGGCGAAATCCTAACCACTGGACTGCCAGGGAAGTCCCTGGGGAAAGGTTTTTGAGTTTCTTTTTTTGTCTTCCTTTCCCTCCCTCCTGAGGCACAGTCCCTGAGCCTAACACTTACAAAGCCAGCACCAGACTCCTACAGAGCTCCAGGGGCACGAAGCATTCCAGGGTCTGTTACAGGCTCACGCTTGAACCTCAATGCCCTCCACACGGTCCACAGCAAACTGGAAACTACCAAAGAACAGGCCCTGAGAACCCTCCTTGGGAAGGCTTTGAACTGATAGGGCCAGAACAGGTCCATGAAGAAGAAACTCGCTGATGGAGGGGATGACATGGGCCTCCAGAAACGTCTCTCTGTGGACTGGCAGAAGCCAGACCCTGGAACTCGGTCCACAGTGAACACCCAAGGGTCCTGTTAACTTCAGGAATAAGAAGTTATTTTTGTACCTAGGACAGGGCTTGTGCTGGCCACATCCCAGGCTCCCATAGGATGGAGGAAAGAATGATTTTTTTTTAAGTAAGCTAAAATACGTTTCAGAAATTTATCCAAAAAAAAAAAAAGAATACAAAAAAAAGAAAAAAAAAAACCCAGCATTTTAAAACAATTAAAAAAAAAGAAATTTATCCAAATAGTTGAAATGCTGCTTTTCCTTAGAGAACAAGCAAACCAGTGCAAAAAGATTCAATAATGAACCCTGGTTTATGTCTGCTCGACGGCATCAATATTGAAAAACAAAAGATGAAAAAACATTAATTTTTGAAGGAGCCTAAGCTAATGAACAAATATCTTTTACAGAGTTATTAGGTGCCCAGCACTGAATACCTTTCATGAGCTTACACCCAGCTGGAAATAAACACACAAACATATTCATTCACGCACGATAACATATATGAAGGCATGAAAACAATGAGGACACTGTTTAAAATGAAACTTGCGTGAAACGGGCCACAGGATTCAAAGAAAGGAGAGCCCTGCAGGCTGGCGGCTCCCAAGAGGCTCCCGAAAGGAAGCAGGAAGTAGCCTGGGTCTTGAAGGGCAGCAGCTGCAGTCAGCACAAGTAAATAACATGGTATGTCCTTCAACCTCCACAACCAGGCGTGTGCAGCAGAGGAAACGAAGGTCTCGAGAGGGGCTGTGATGGCACACAGCTGAGGAAGAACAGCCCTCAAGACCACAGTCCAGGCCAAGGGGGCTGGGATCCCTGGGGGCTTAGAAAGGGGAGGAACAGCGACCCTAATTCTTTGGGGCGGAAAGACTCAGCAAGGTCAGAGCAGGCCGATGCCAGGAACAAGGCTGTCGCATGTTTACACATCAACAGCATCTTGTCTCTTTGCTTAAGAACTTCTCATGCAAAGGGCAAGAGCTACCTCAGGGTCTGGAAGAAAATTCTGGAAGGAAGAGGCAGGCTGGTCTTGGGGCTGCTCCAGGGAAGCCCGGGAAGGAGCGGAGAAGGTCAGTGGTGGCCTCTTCTTAGGGAAGGCAGGAGAGGGAAGTGAGCAGATCTGCAGAGGTAAGCCTGGGGTGCCCCAGGGATGAGAGGCAGCTGGGAGGGGCTGTCCCGGGCACCCTAGAAGGGCCCAAAATACACAGAAAGGTTTCCATGCGGGAGCGAGGCTGCTGGTGGAGTGGAAGGGACATGGGTGTTAGAGCACACAGGTCTGGGTTCAAGTTTGGGTTCACGCACTGATCACCTGGTAAGTAACTTCACCTCATTAATACTAATAACAACAAGAGCTCTCAATATAGAGCATTACTATTTGGCAGGCACTGACCTAAGAGTTACAAGTATGAACTCAGTTTAATTCTCCTAGCAATCCCCTGAGAAGATACTATTTTGTAGCATTTTAGATGGAAACTGAGGCATGAAGAGGTTGAGCCAGTTGCCCAAGCCCCTACAGCAGGAAAGCCAAGCTGCAGGGCTGGGAATTTAACCCAGGCCAGCAGGTCCTGTGCTCTTAACCACCAATGAATAAATAAGGGAATAAAAATAAGAATACCCTGCAGAGTTATTTTGACAATCAGAAGGAAAAAAAAAAAAAAAAAAAGTCTGGGAGGCTCTCGAACCAAGCTGGAGCTCAGTGAATGATACCTGAATAATTACCAGATAAACCCAAAGCCCAGCTGAAGCTGCCCAGGCAAAAGAAATATCTGCCAAGGGTATACTGTGTCTTTCTTTGTAAATGTTATTTCAGCGCCCGAGGCTCAGGGAGGTTAACTTTCTTAGGGTCCCAGAGTCGGGAAGCAATGGGGATGGGAGACCAACTGTGTCTCTGTTGTAAAACACACGGTAAGCGCGTCCGGAATAATATTTTTCAAACCGTGTCCGTTAATGTTTATTGAGCTCTTGCCTGTGCCAGGTTGTGTGCTCAGCGCTCTGTGTGCCTTGTCTCACTTTACACTCCCATCTACCCTCTGAGGAAGGTACTTGGATGACCGCCAATACCCAGGAGAGAGGAGCCCACCGCTGGAAAGGAGCAGCTCTGGGCTCTGAATCCACATGGGCTCCTTCGACTACACCAGCGGCCCCTCCAGGATGACTGGGTAGAGAACGTGGAGCAAACCAGGGTGTCCTGGGTGGAGAGCGTGTGGGAAATAAGACATCCCGGCCTCAACTCTGAGTGGAGAGTTGACTAAACACCACCATTAGGATCTGAGTGTAAACAGGGCACCTGAGTGGGCAGGTGGCACTCAGCACAGGAACAGCGTACCCATGGGCGGGCCTCTGTGCTGCTCTCCAAACCCCCAGCCTCCCTGCCTTTCCCATACCTCCCCCCTGCCTGAGATGCCCTACCCCCTTCTCTGGAGGTCAGAATCCCCCCTAGGGGAGCACCCTCTTCTCATCTCCCACAGCACTTCCTCTGGACCCCTCCTTCCGTCATGTCCTGCCTCGTAGCACTATCATTTGTGTCCCGGTCTCTCTCCTACTAGAGTGGAACTTGCTTCAAGGCAAAGTCTACGCTGGATTCCTTTCTGAATCCCTCCAGTATTTTACTTTTCCCATGTGTATACGATGCTTTTTGGTGGCACACAGGACAGCGTTATGTGGCATACCTACAAGGCAGGACTAGGCATTGGCTCTTTCAGTGAGAAAGTGATTCCCTTTTCAATCCCCCTTCAGCTTTTCAGCTTCGATCAAGAACAGAGTCGCAGGCTGGTGATACAGTGTCTTCAACCTCCAGCGTCTGCCAAGCTCCCCCCCTTTTTTTTTTTTTGCGGTACGCAGGCCTCTCACTGCTGTGGCCTCTCCCATTGCGGAGCACAGGCTCTGGACGCACAGGCTCAGCGGCCATGGCTCACGGGCCCAGCCGCTCCGCGGCATGTGGGATCTTCCCAGACCGGGACACGAGCCCGTGTCCCCTGCATCGGCAGGCGGACTCTTAACCACTGTGCCACCAGGGAAGCCCCAAGCTCCCCTTTTAATAAAAAGAGATCAGACTCCAGGTTCAGACCTATTCTATTGGCTCTTACCAAAAACTGGGAAGTGGGAAATTGGGAAGAGGGTACACCAATGACTGAAGTTTGAGAAACTCTGATTTAACCTGTTGCCTGCAATATTAGACATTAATAAACAAGTGTTGAGCCAATAGCTGAGTAATCCAATGAGCAGAGGAATGAATGAATGGATGAGTGAATGATCATGATAATGACAGACTCTCTTCCACTCCCTTGCTCCCCTGTCCTGCCCTTGGCCAGATACCCTTCATCTTTGAGTGGAGAGAATAGAGCATTTGCTGGAAAGTAGGGACCCAAGGGGACGTGGGAAAGTCAGTCCAGAGGAGGAGCTCTCAACCTCTGTTCGGGTGCCCATCTGGCCCACGTGGGCAGCCCCCGCATGGACTGGGCCCTGGGGACCAGCAGGGGACGGTACGGAGGACAGTTGTTTGGGTTTTGCCACCAGGCACCCATCTCTGCCCTTTGTGGTGAGCGTATTGCAAATTTCCTAGGGAAATCACCTTTCTAGGATTCTCAGTCCGTGTGCTTTGGTGGGAAGTTGAATTCAGCCCAGCTCTAGAGATGGGCATTTGATGTGGGCCTGACCAAACCCCATTCTAAACCCCTGAACCCTGAGGCAGGCAAGTGACCCAGTATGGACCAGTGAGAGTCGACCGCAGGACTTCTGTCTGATCCATGAAGGAAAGAGACCCCTTTTTGCACTTGTCTTGAATCCTAGAAGCCACTCGTGTGGAAAATGAGAATGAATTCGATAGGGCAGCAGGGGGAGTCAGGAGATGGAGAGAACCCAAGTCCTGAGGCCATCATGAGAGCTCTGGAGCTGACAGTCACCTCTCTTGTATCTTCCCAGTATGTGCCCAGTCTATCCCTATAGAATTTAATGCCCAATGTGGCTGAGGGCAATGACCTCCTGGAGATGGACAGTGAAGCAGGTGTTTCGAGCAGCACAGGTGGAGAGCTGATGTTGGGGGGGGGCCCTGGAAGACGGGACCCGCGTGGATTACCACCCTTTCTGCTGGTGAAATGTTGAGTACTGCTTTGAGGAAACAAAGGCGCTAAGGAGGCTGCTTTCGGTCATTGACTTGGGGCTGGTGCAGCTACTGGTCCAGACCAACTCTTCCAAAAGTAGGAGGGTTTGGGAGACCCTGGCCCAGTGGGTCAGAGGTTGTCAACCCCACTCCCAGCCCTGCTCTGACGTCCGTCCGCAAACAGAAGCAAAGGAAGGAAGAGCCAGTGTAACGAGGTGAAAGAAAGCTGCACTCCTTGAGCACCTATCCCGTGCCTAACAGCAGACCAGGAGGTACATCCCAGGTTGGAGCAGCCACTCACGGACTATGTGACCTTGGGCAAGTCCTGTGCCAGGCGCTCAGTAACTCTTAGAGGGCTGGTAACGCCTGCCTGCAGGGCTGTGCCGAAGGCAAGGCTGAATGGCCACGACCAGGCCCCGCAGAGCGGGACAGGAAGCAGAAAGCTTTCACAGGGAATAAAGGGTTCACGCTGGAAAACATTTAACATGAAAGAAAACATAACAAAAATAAAAGCCTCCCTAAGTTTGTAAGGTAGGAGATGCGGTAGACAGAAGGAGATTTCAGGAGGCTGGCTCAGAAAAAGGTGTGCATGGGGAGAACTGGGCAGGGGTGTCAGAAACCTAGATGCCCAAGAGGACCTGCCCCTCTGTGACTGAATGACCTTGCAGGTCCCTGTGACACAATTATGGGGCCCTGGTAGCGAAAGGACTTGTAGAAATCATCATGTCTAGTCATCTCACTGTGGAGGTGGGGAAAGTGAGGCTGAGGGAGTGAGAGTGACGTGGCCTTGGTCACTCAATGGTAGAACCGGGAAGAGAACACAGCTCACTCCTCCATTTACCAGTTCTAGAACCTTGGGCATGTCCATTAACCTCGCCATGACTCAGTTTTCTTCTCTGTAAAATGGGGATAAGAGTAGTCCCCAAGGACAATGTGTGTACACTACTGGGCATTGTGTTTGGCATATGGAAAGCCGTTGAGGCACGTTAACTGTTAGAATTTTCGGACTACTCAAGAACCTGTCCACCAGAAGAGAAACTCTTTTCTTCCCACGTCCCTAAGCGAAGAACCCAAAGTGTAGTTTAGGGTCTGGTCACCCCTAGCCCCACCCTGACCAAATTCCTTATAGGCCACCTTCAGGAAGGGCCCTCGTAAGGTTCTTTCCCAGGTGGATCATTTCTATCTTCCTTTGTGTTTCCCAAGTGGACCCTAACCAGACTACTCCTCCATCCTCCCCGTCCCCAGCTCTCCAGAGGGAGCCTTTGCATTTCCTCCTTGGAGAAGCCCTTGTTTGTGATGGCCATCACCTCCAGCTGGCAAGTCAACAAGGCTCTTCTCTGGCCATCCGATGTCGAGGTGGGATAAAGGCAGGCCTGTGCTCCCGGCCAAGCTCCCACCCCACCCAGGAACTTGCTGAGAGGTGTGCTCCAGGAGAGGGACAAAGCTGTGTGGCCCTTCCCTCCGCCAGCAATGCCAGCAGCTCTTCCCATCCGGCTGTGGATTAAAGGAGGCTGGGTAAGTGCCCAGGCGGAATAAAGCCTGCAAACATCCTGGGGACGTGCCTCTCCTTGGCAGGAAGACGAGAGAGGGTGAGGGTGACGGCTCCAGTCTCCCTGAGCTGCACCCTCCCCCACCCAACCCCCTGCCCTAAAAGAGCTGTCGCGTCCCTTCTGCTCAGGACCAGCCCTGCCACTGGGCAGCTGTGTGCCCTGAACACGTCACTTCATTGCTGCACCGCCCACCTGTCAAATGTGGCTGACAGGAAGACCTAGCTCATGGCAGTAAAGGAGCTCAGGCTTGCCATGTGTCTGCACGGTGCTTGGATACATCAGGTGTTCAATACTCTTTCTCATGATTGGTATGTTGAATGCTTAAGTCACCATCACCCAAACACCACTCCTCTGACCCTCCAGACCAGGTTAGATGCCAGCCTTGCTTCAAATGACTTACAATCTTCCCCTGGAGACACTGACCTTCCCAAGGTCAGGCACCAGGCCTGTTCACATCACTGCAGTATCCCCAGTGGGCAGTGCACAGAATGATGCTGGCGTGTATGATGACTCTGAATATATAGGGATTTGGTTTTTTTGGACTGACTTTGTTTGGCAACTTTACTTAAAAATCGCCATCAGATTTCACCCAGGCTAATAAATAAAATGGATCCCCATGTGGATTCCTCTGCCCTTCCTTCAGCTTCCTTGCCCTGACGCTTGAGTGGAGGGCGTACGTGAGAAAATAAAGCCTGCGTTCAGATCAGGCCACAGGCTGACAGAACAGCTAAAAGGGGGTTTTAGTTCCACTTTAGCAGGGGACCCACGGACAGGTCCCAACAGAGTGAGCAAGGACTTCACAGGACCTTTTATTCAGCGGCAGCATCTCAACAAAAGGTGTAAGGAGACCCTGGAGCAGCTGCTGGGACCTGGGGCCCCCAGTTCCAAGCACCGTCTCCAGGCAAGGCAAGGATGGGCACTGGGGGAGGCAAATGGGCAGCTGGGAAGGGACCCCCAACATGGTGGGCTGAATAAGCAGTCCCCGTGGAACTGCTTCTCCCCTGGGGTCTGCCCTGGAGGGCGTGTGGCCCAAACCTGCTAAATCAAGAATTCCCCACATCCCAGGTCCCAGGAAACAGCGCCCACCCCAGTGCTCCAAACTTGTTGCCTGACCTGGGGAGACCATGGCCTTGGCCCCTGGGGAGGACCCTTGTTGCTTGGAGGCTGGTCCAGTGGATTGGGGGTTATTGCCAATGCCTGGGGGTGATTTCTGAGGACCCCATCAGGAATGGAAGGAGGACCCCGAGTACGAGCCCAGTGTCACAGATTCAGAAATCTACACTAGGAAAACAACGCCTGTTCCTGCGCTGCAGAGCTCCTCCCATATGCCCCCCTCAACCACCCTGAGATTCCCAAGAGACCCTCAGAATGTGTGTCCAGTGTCCCCACATCAGAGGGAAAGCATCTGGGGACAGGGGGAGACACAGTGCCTGACTTAACCACATGGCTCTTACGAAAATCCTTTTACAGGGACCCACACATCCACCGTCACACTTGGCAATCATTTCTAAACCACTGCCAATTTATGGAACAATCACTCAAAAAGCATAGCAAACTTAGGCCCTGGGAGGTCCCCCAGCTTTTACTTTTTAACTAATTCTAACTAGTCACACAGGTTTCTCAACAATGGCTCAGCTGGATTCCTTTGACGAAAACAGGAGGAACTCTAGTGTATTCTGCGTGCATTTATTCTTTCAACAAGGATTTCAGGCATGCCTACTACGTGCAAGGTGTGTGCCGTCTCTTTACAGTGTTTCTGTACCTCTGAAATGCAGATTCCTAGCCTAACCCCAGCCCTGCTGGTATCGGTCTGCAAGAACTTGCCTTTCCCATGCCTCTTCCTCTCTGCTTCTTACATAGGACACAAGGTACCTGATTAATAGCAGGGAGCAGCGAGCTCCAGGCAGCTGAAGAGCTGGGGCAGTGGCATCCGGGTCCAATGCTCTGGAAGGTGCGTGCCTCCCTTGACCATCAGGTTCTATTAAGAGACGGGTCAGGGCTTCCCTGGTGGCTCGGTGGTTGAGAGTCCGCCTGCCGATGCAGGGGACACGGGTTCGTGCCCCGGTCCGGGAAGATCCCACATGCTGCGGAGCAGCTGGGCCCGTGAGCCATGGCCGCTGAGCCTGCGCGTCCGGAGCCTGTGCTCCGCAATGGGAGAGGCCACAGCAGTGAGAGGCCCGAGTACCGCCAAAAAAAAAAAAAAAAAAAAAAAAAAAGAGACGGGTCAGTCATTTCTCCCTGCCAAGGTGGTGTTGGGTAGAGCCTCTCACACCACACAGAGTCCCGAATGCTGGCAGTACTCCTGTTCCCAACCTTGAGGCGGTTCTCCTTCCTGCTGAAGCCTTGTTTATGCTAGACCCTAGACTGGATGTAGAGTGTCACTCATGTTGTGAACTGCAGCTCCACGGAAAATCTGGGCCACAGATGAGTGAAAACTTCTGGTGAAAATCATGAACAACAACATTTGGTAATAATAACAACACCTACAGTAAGTTTCAGGAAATGAACCAAGCTCTTTACCTTAACTATCTCATTTCATCTTCATTAACAACCCTATGAGTTAGGGGTTGTAACACTGTCCCTTTTACACAGGCAGGAAAAATTGAGACTCTGATAATTTAATTATCTTGTCAAGGGTCACACAGATTGTACAAGTAGGTACTGAGATTTAAACCCAAGTGCTGCGGACTTCCCTGGCGGTCCAGGGGTTAAGACTCTGTGCTTCCACTGCAGGGGACACGGGTTCGATCCCTGGTTGGGGTACTAAGATCCCACATGCCTTGTGGTGTGGCCAAAAAAACCCACAAAAAACAAACAAGACCCAAGTGCTCTGACTCTATAGCCTGTACTCTTAATCACGGGAAACTCAGTAACTGGATATTTATTATCTTCATCCCTGTACACAGAAGACCACTTTGGGAAGCAAGAGTCATCACGATCTGAAAATTTAACCCACGAACTGAGCACTTATAAAATCAGTGCCTACTCAAATACCGCTCTCCATTTAACATCCGGTCCAGCCCATAACATTTCAAGTCGACAACCGCCTGGGTTGGTTGGATGTCTTCGCAGTTGACAAAGCGATGCAAGTACAACACACGTCATCTAAAGGGGAAATAACTAATATTCTAAACGCTGCAGGATTTCAGGAAGTCGGCGAAAGGGATGCTGAAGATTACTACTCAAGTCACACCCGAGGAGTGGTGGAGTCCCCTGGCTAACAAGTAAGGAGAAGATCCAGCAGGCTGAAGAAGAGACTACAGGTTCTTCACAACAGGAGAACTTCAGTGACAACAGGGATCAGGTGAGGCCCTTGGGAACCTGGCAAAGCTCTCTCCAATATCTGGCAAAAATGACCTTCCTTATGCATCTGCTGGGAAAATCAAGTGAGAAGAGAAAGCTGTCCCTATTGCTAATGTGAATTGTATTAAAATAATTACACAAAAAGTAGATCAACGCTTTATTTGTACTGAGAATTGGGGCATAGCTGCAACTACAACTTAAATTTTGTTAAACACAACATAAAGTCTGCTTATCATCCAAACTTCCTGTTCTGTTTCTCAAAATAAAATCTTTTCTCCCCAATATCTACTACAAAATTGATCTCCATTTTAATTAGTTTCTCTTCTAAGTGCAATCTCTCCTTGGAATAGGAACCCCTGCGACGCTTTTTGTCAAGCCCTCCCTGCTTCCTGCTGGAGGAGACCCATTGCGAAGGGCTGAGCGATAATGCCATTGCCTCAGAGATGCAGAGAGCTGCTCACTCTTCAAAGAACTCTCCCGTCTACTGTTTCACCAGATGCCTTCAAGAACTCCAGGAATGAAGGAAACTGTATACTGTTACTCCACACATGTATATCCACTTTGTAGTTTATGAAACTCTGATCACTTCTATGATCTCACCTTGACTGACAGGAAAATTCTGCCAGGCAAAAGTAACACTCCCATATTACAGATGAGAAACGGCGGTTCAGATCTAAAGCACATGCCAGAGGCCCCGTAACTCACTGGTGGCAGCTTTAGGACTGGAACCCAGCTTTAAACCGCTTATTCTTTCCCATGGGATACCTGCCTCTCTCAAGCTTAGAAGCACAAATGAAAATTCTGCTGGCTAGTGAACAGTTTTTCAGGCCAATGAAGCCTTTCGAGAAACTGCCTGATTTAAAACACCCAGACGTATCTCCTTGCCTTTCACGTAAATAGCCCAAAGTCTTTAAGCAGAACAGTGATCATGAATGCACTTCCACTGCTTTATCATGACTGTCCTAGCTGGAAAATGAGTGCCAGAGGAACTCTTAATTCAAAAGCTTACGATGCAGGGGTCTTGCAAACCACTGCTGCGACCCGCTGCATGACAGCTTCTCGTCCGTTACAGGCAGAGGTAGCAGTGTTCTCGAATTCCTAACTGAGCCAAGGGAGAAGCACATGAATTATTAAGAAGTGCCATCAGTGGAAGACTGAGTCTCCTACTGGGGTGCTGGGAGGACCTCTGAGGTCTGAACCTCTGAGGACAAGGAGGAAACATACCTGGTGACCCACATCTTTGCAACCAGCTGTGTGCTGCTGCCGACAAGCAGCATGGCTCCGTGACCTTGGGCAAGTTACCTCCCCCTTTGAGGCTCCGTTTTCCTCATCTATAAAATGGGGATCAACACTCACACCTGTTGTGAAAAGCACGTGAGATAATGTGAGATACACAGTTAGCACAGCCTGCTTCTTAGTAAACACTCAAAACAGAGACTGTCATGCCCAGAGCCAAGTGCCGGGCACATGATAGCACTCAATAAATGTTAGGTCCCTCCATCAGGAAGGTACTTCTGTGTCCCCTAGCAATACCTTCAATACCATGAAGGGTTTGTCCAAACAGAAGAGGGGACTAAAGTTGGTCAAGTATGGGCTGGAAGCCTCAACTGTACAGTGGGAAGTTCGTGTAGAGCCCCGGGGCAGGGTGGGGAGCTTAGGGCTGGGGAAGTGGTTATAGGACAAGAATGCCAAGCTTCCGGGAGGCGGTCATTCCTTGGAGGGTGTAAACAGAAGGAATCACTTAGCAATGGAATTGAAAACTCCCTTTGCTCCCTGCCTGGGCCCTGACACAGGTACTTGGCAGTGGGCCCTTGAATAAGCTCCATTGCCTGGGGGACGACAGTGCTCAGGAGCTCCACAATAGCGCCCTCAATCCACATGCAACACAGTCTGCTCTCGGTCACGTTTACATCCTCTCGTTCTCTGCTCAGGAATTTCCGAGGGCTTCCCACCACTTACAGGTTTCCTCAGCCGAGTCTCCAAGGCTCTTCTTCATTTATCCCTTTTTTTTTTTTTTTTTAAAGATGTTGGGGGTAGGAGTTTATTAATTTATTTATTTTGCCTGTGTTGGGTCTTCGTTTCTGTGCGAGGGCTTTCTCTAGTTGTGGCAAGCGGGGGCCACTCTTCATCGCGGCCTCTCTTGTTGCGGAGCACAGGCTCCAGATGCGCAGGCTCAGTAGTTGTGGCTCACGGGCCTAGTTGCTCTGCGGCATGTGGGATCCTCCCAGACCAGGGCTCGAACCTGTGTCCCCTGCATTAGCAGGCAGACTCTCAACCACTGTGCCACCAGGGAAGCCCCATTTACCCTTTGAGTTCTCTCCCCTTCCACGAGTCCCCTTCTCCATGCAACAAAAACTAGTCACTGTGTCCCTTCCTGCCTCGGTGCCTTCACCTTTGAAAGCCTTCCACGACCTCTCGGGACACCGGCGACTGCATCAGTTTCGGCCTTTCTAAAACCTACAAAACCTTCAGTGCCTCCACCAAGTCCACAGGAATCTCCCTCTGCTTGAACCAATTGAACCCCAAGTCTAATTTCACCATGTGCATCACTGGCTGACCTGTGCGTGCCTGGGAAGCAAGGGGATGTGCCACCTGCCTCTGTGATTCACCCACAGCACCTAACATTGTGACTCGGACCCAGCCAAGTGCCTGGCCAAGTGCCTGCCTAGCTGCGGATGCCCTGATTCTTGCTTAGTAACTCTTCCCTCCATAGTCCCTGTCCTAGGTGAGCTCCACCAGCCCCAGACCTATTACCCTGATCTACACGTTTTCCCTCTCCCTCCTTCTGTTCCATACAATTCAGAAGAAAACCAGGCCAGCTGGACTGGAGCTGTGTCTGATCTCCCCCACGTCTGAAAGTCACTCAGCGCGACTCATGTGGAGGGGGCCATTCCACGGTCTCATGAAGCACTTGGACCCAGGGCCCTGGGGACAGGGAGCTGCTTCCCGTATAATGGGACATTACACAGGTTGGTGTCTGGCCCCAGCAGGGAGCAGCATGGCCGTGAACTATGAGGTGGTCATAGTTAACTAAGAACACCTACTCCGCGCCGACCTGGAAAAAAGGGGTGGGCTCAGTTGCTGCCAGCAAGAGATGACGAGGGCTTTCTTCTGCTGCCTGGGGGGTGAATCACCAGGTCCTCTTCATGGCTGGCCATGCCCCTGGCAGGGGAGGAGCTGGCTGGCCGAGCCCCTGGCAGGGGTGTATCTGATGATGGCACCTTCCTTTTTCCCCAGCCCGGTTTTCATCAGCACAAGACACCTGCACCCCTTTGAAGAGGAATGGATCTTCTCTGCCACTGAAAGGTCAGGTACCTGGAGGGAAGGAGATGAAAACCACCACCCCAGGTTTAGATCTGAAGCATCTCAGCCCTTGATGGTTAAGATGAGAGGTGGGGATTGAAATCTGGGTCTCCCTGACTGAGACATCAGTAATAGCCGACAGCAGGATGTGTTCACGCCTGGTGCTGAGCTGGAGGGATTTCTCTGTCAGCACCGTCCTAGGATCCATCATCCGTGGAGCCCTGTGCCGACTAAGAGGGCTAAATTAAAGCTAAGTAAATGCCGGGCCTCTGAAGGATGCATGCTCTACTGGCCCTACCCCGGAGGGCTCGCACCCGTGCAAGGCTGCCACTTCCCTTCCCTCCATCTCTGCCCGGTCAGCACCTCTGCATCCTGCAGCTCTTAGCCCAGGCACCCCTGATGAGGACACATCCCAGGGCCCGCCAGCCCACCCACCAGAACCTGAAACTCTCTACTGTTACAGCTGCTACATTAGTTGTTTTGTGCGTCTTTGATGATTGCACTGTGGTCTCCCGGTGAGCTTCGTAAGGGCAGGGATGTGTCTGCTTTTCTCGCCTGGTCTCTCTGGCTCCTTCCATCATAGCAGTTATGGAGGAAGCTCTCAAGAGAGCACAGACTCTGGGGCTAGACTGCCTGAGGTCTGACTACAGCTCTGTCACACACTAGCTGTGGGACCTAGGCAAGTAACTTAACCTTTCCATGCCTGAGTTTCCTTACTTATAAAATGAGGGTAAGAGTAGTACCTACTAGGTACCCAAGAGAAATTTAAACTTATATATACGCAAAAGCTTGTAAATGAATGTCCATAGCAGCATTATTCATAATAAGACAAAAAGTAGGGGCTTCCCTGGTGGCGCAGTGGTTGAGAGTCTGCCTGCCGATGCAGGGCACATGGGTTCGAGCCCTGGTCTGGGAGGATCCCACATGCCGCGGAGCAACTGGGCCCGTGAGCCACAACTACTGAGCCTGCGCGTCTGGAGCCTGTGCTCTGCAACGAGAGGCCACGACAGTGAGAGGCCTGCGCACCGCGATGAAGAGGGGCCCCGCCTGTCGCAACTGGAGAAAGCCCTCGCACAGAAACGTAGACCCAACACAGCCAAAAATAAATAAATAAATAAATAAATAAATTTTTTTTAAAAAAGTAGAAATAAGCCAACTATCCATCAACTGACGAATGAATAAACAAAATGTCGTAAATCCATACAGTGGAATACTATTTGGCAATAAAAAGGAATTAAGTGCTGACATAGTACTTAACAACATGGATGAACCTTGAAAACGTTAAGTGAAAGAAGCCAGACACAAAAAGCCACATATGGTTCCATTTATATGAAATGTCCAAAATAGATAAAGCCATAGAGACAGAAAGTAAATTAGTGGCTTCCTAGGGCTGGGAATAAGGGTGGGAAGAAATTGAGGAGGTGATGGCTAAGGGGAGCTGGGTTTCTTTTGGGGGTGATAAAAATGTTCTAAAAGTGACTGTGGTGATGATGGTGGCAAAACTCTGTGGATACACTGAAAGTCATGTAATTGCATATTTTAAACAGGTGAGTTGTACGGCATTTGATTATATCTCAATAAAGCTGTTTAAAAAATCATAGCACCTATCCCATAGTACTGCTCTAAGGACTAAATTAAATGTATTGTTTGTGAAAGTGTTATCTAAACTGACTACGTAATAACTAATACTCATTGAACCTTGATTGCACACTAAGCACTTTACAAACAGTACACTATTCCAACCTCACAGCCCACGGAGGGAAGTACTCACCCACTTTACAGATGAGGAAACTGAGGCTCACAGAGATTAAGTAACTCACCTAAGGTGACATGGCTGGTAAGTGGCAGAAGCAGGCAAAACCCGTGTGCTGAACCATCACATACAGACAGAACAACGTTCCCCAAACCCTGGGGTTCCCTGGATTTGAAGTGGGAACCACTTGGCAAAAACAAACATTCTCCCTCGCATCAAATGAGAGCACCCCCCTATTCGTTTGCATCCTCTCCCCCTAGGCAGCTAGTTGTGGGGTAGCTCCCTCCTTCCCCAGGTCCCAGGACACTCCACCCCAGCCCCAACCCTCTGTTCTGGGGGGAATCTGGTTTTTACCAGGAGACCAGCTGACATGCTCTGCTTCTCCCCTCTCAAAGTGTCTTCGTTCATGTAACTCCAAGTGTCCTCACACCTGCAGAGGGTCAAGGCTTCCCTGGATCCCTTCGTCCCTACGACGGCCAGGACTGGTTTCTTAGCACCTCTCAACATTTTTAATACAGGAAAAATCTCTTCCAATTCATACTTTTTAAATCTTAAAAAAAAAAAAAAAAAAAAAATTAAACAAGATCCTGCCACGTCCCTGTCACAGGCTTTTCAGTGGCTTTTTAGAACAAAAGTCATACTCTTGCCCAGGCCTGAAGACCCCTCACGTCTGGCCCCCCTACCTCCTCTAGCTCCTAGCACTTTTTTCAAGGCTCCCCTACTCCAGCCATCCTGCACATTCTGACTCACGCCAGGAATCGCTCCTCCTCTAACCGCATGGCTGGCTTCCTGGGTTTCCAGATCCCAGTTTAACTGTCCCCTTCCCAGAGAGGCCTTATCTGACCAAGCCATCTTAATTAGATGTTTATTCTCCACCAGGGCACCACTTTTATTTCCTTCAGGGTACTTACGACAATGGGCAATTATATGTTTGTTTCTTTGTTTAGTCATTTAATTTCTGTCCCCCTAATCCCCCCATGATGCACACTAGACTACAAGATCCATGTGAGCGAGGACCAGACCTGCACCATAGGTGCTTAACATAGATTTCACGGTTTTTTGACCTTGGCCTTCACCATGAGCCGTTGCTGACATTTGGGGCCAGATAATTCTTCATTGTAGGGGAAGAATCGTACTATGCATTGTAGGATGTTTAGCAGCATCCTTGGTTTCTAACCATCGATGCACCCTGCCAGTTGTGACAACCAAAAGAGTCTCCAGACGTTGCCAAATGTGCCCTGGGGCGGGTGGGAAAGGAGTTGTCCAAATGTTCCCGAGTTACGAACCACTGATGTATCTGCTGAAACATCGACAGATGTTTACTTTTTCAAAAGTAAAGAAAAAATAATTCATCTCAAGCGCCATATGGTTTGAAAGTGGGGTGTATGGATATTCAGCAGGGCTGTTCACCACCACGTGTAAGAGTGGAGGGGGAGAGGAAAGTTACAAGCTTGGGGCTTTGCAGGACCCCAACGATCTCACCACCATCCACTGGTGTAGGTGGTTGGGATGCTGATAAGGGGACTGTAGGGTGATGCTCCTTTTTCTTAGGATGCCACCCCAAACTCTGCATAACTCAAGGTTACCTATCTGGGTGACAAGTTCTAACTGTGGTCATGGTACATGAGAAATAGCATGTGCTGTCAAACATGATGAGGAATAATGGCGAATATTTGTTGAGCACGTACACCATGTTGTTTAACACTAGGACCTGTGGTGGGCATCATCGCCTTCTCGACGCACAGGAGAAACGAAAGCGCAGATCGATTTGCTATCTTGCCCTCCAGGCTCAAGGTGTGAAGTGAAGGTGCAGGGATTTGAACCCACTTGGTTTACCTCCAGCTGTCTTGCAATAACTACTAATCTATATGAATTTCCCAGCAAGTCAGAACACTGACTGCACAATCACAACGATGAGTTTCATCTTCATTCCCTACAGCTGAGTCAGTGTCTAAACACGCAGGAAGGGTGTTCTGGGGCAGAGGCTCAGCACCTTTTGAACTGGGGTCCTGAGCAGGTGGGAGAACACGAAGTGTTGTTTTTAAGAATAAGAATGTGCCCTGGCTCTTCTACTGGACCCCAAATTACAGAAGCAGAGATGGCTGACCACAGTGGAAAGGCCTTTGGAAGTCGCCTACTGCTGAGGTCTCAAACTGGGATCTGTTTGAGAATATATGGGGTATAAGGGATGCACGTATCCAGGCAGGCTGGCTACAGCAGGAGGGGGCAGCAAAGGTACGGGTGCATACACCAGGGTTCGATGCAAGATTCCACTTGGAGAAATGGCTCCATGGCTAAAACACGTTTGAAAACCCCTGATAAGAGTCCAGTGTCCTTGGTTTATAGATAAGGAAACCGAGGACCAGAGAGGAAAAGTGATTCGCTATAAGCAACACAGACTTCCCTGGTCTCCTAGGGGGGAGGAAATCAAGGACTCTGCAGGTGGACAAAACTGTGTTCGAATCCTGGTTCTGTCACTTAATTAAGTTCTCTAAGCCTCAGTTTAGTAATTGGAGAAATGAGAGTAATCATATCTTCCTCATCAAATTTGTAAACAATTAAATGAACAGATGTGAAGTGCTAGGGAGACTGTAAGTGGTCAGGGGCTGGCAGTCAGGGCAAGTTGTAGAGGGCAGAGTGGTTAGAACAGAGGTGTGGGAGCTCCTAGATGGATCCGTGTTCACATCCTGGCACTTCCACCCCCAGCTGTATGGATGGATATAGGCAGATCTTTCAATTCTTTGAGTCCTAATTCCTCATCTGTCTAACTGGCATAGTAATTCCTCACTTACAGGTGTGTTGGGAGGGCCAGATCATATAAAGCAAGCGAAGTGCTTAGCACATTTCCTGGGGCCATAACAGATGCTCAGCAAACACCTGCTATTATCGTCAGCCCACCTTTTGCCTTCTGTGGCACCTCATTTGGGAAACCACTGCTGAGATGTTCTGCGAGTGCCCAGGGAGCACGCCCCCTGCAACCTCACCTCCTCCAGGCCATGCGACGCCAAGGAGTCTTGGAAGGCGCACCTGTACCAGCGAGAAGCAGGTCTGGGTGATGAGTGGAGCATGACTCAGAAGCTCCTACCTAGCAGCTCCCTCAGAAAGAATGTGTTGCGGGATTGCCCCTTTTATCTCGCTTTTTTAGGAGAGACGGGGAGAAAAATATAAAGGCAAGAACTTCAAGGTCAGATTCACTTCCCTGCAGACTCCTCCTGGGCTGAAGTGAAATTTCAAGAATGCAGCCTCTGGGCCCAGTTTACATTCCCACCCTCTCTGGTATCCAGGATACCAGAGGGACCTGTTGCGTTCCAGCCCACCAATCAGCCTCCTTGGTCACATCCTGCTGGGGGCGGGGCCCACCACTGCCTCTTGGGAGAAGCATCACGGCTTAGCAGGATGCTCAGCCATTCATTTGTCCAACATAAAAGTTCAGAGCTTACTGCAGCCAGGCCCTGGGGATAGAGTCTTACGGAAAAACACCCCGGGGAGCTCGAGGCGGAGAAGAGAGTGAGTCACACAGCTAACGTGAGCAGGTCTACGAAGCAGCTGCACACACTGGCATGAGACGGTCTGTGGGGGGCCTGAACCACTCGGCAATATTAGAGGAGGCTCCCTTGAGTAAGTGAGGATTAAGCACAGGGCTGAAGGGCAAGTAGGTGTTAAAAGGTGAAGCAAGGAGGGAAGAAGATTCCAGGTAGAGGGACTAGCGTTTGCAAAGACTCTGTAATGCACAGAGTTGCCAGGCCTTTGCAGACCTGTGGTCAGAGTACAGTGGGGGACGGAGAGGGGTGGGGGGGCAGGATGGGGCAGGAGACGCAAAGTCAGGGTCAGACTTATGTCCTATGTGCCATGTTAGAGCATGAAAGTGGTTTTTTTTTTTTTTTTCCTTTGCGGTACACGGGCCTCTCACTGTTGTGGCCTCTCCCGCTGCGGAGCACAGGCTCCGGACGCGCAGGCTCAGCGGCCATGGCCCACGGACCCAGCCGCTCCGCGGCATGTGGGATCTTCCCGGACCGGGGCACGAACCCGTGTCCCCTACATCGGCAGGTGGACTCTCAACCACTGCGCCACCAGGGAAGCCCCAAAGTGTTTTTAACGCAAGGGATGGCATGATCAGATTGAATTTCTCTAAGAACCTTGTATTCAGATGATCTTGAAGAGTCGAGTGAGAAGGGAAGAGAAAAAGCAGGTTTATCAGTTAGGGAACTTTAGTAGCCATGTCAAAGTCCCCAAAATGATGGGTCTGGGCTGACGGGGAGATGGGGGGAGCTGTCCTCTTCCCACATGTCCCTCTCCTTCTGGAAAGCCCTGGCGGCCACACCAGCACTGAGCTCGGCCTTTGTAGACTGACATCACTTCAGAGCAGCCTCTCTAGGTTGCAAAGGTCACAGAGGTGCTGCCCATCGTTAGGAATCTGATAAACCTACACCTGGCTTTGCATCAAGATCACTCCAGGGAGGAGAAGCCTTTTTCCCCGGGGCGAGGGGGGGGGGGGGGTTCATAGCATTGAGGGCACATTCTCAGACTTAAAGGCTCTAAAGAGATGATCAAGGATTGTAATGACATACACATTTCTCAGGTCCCTCTAGTGCAAAATGGATACCCCCTACAACTCCAGAAGGGAGAAGAGGGTCTGCAGAAGTTTGATGCTATATACACAGGAGAGGTGCTCAGAAAACACCTGAGGAAGGAATGGGGAGAGAAAAGAGGGGAAGGCAACAAGACAGTTAATTAGTTAGTTAGTTAGTAATTTCTTTGAAACCCTGATGAGCCTCAGGGAATCCTTGGTCTCACAGATGCGGAGATGCTGGATGGCTTTCAGCCTGGCTAGATAGATAACCAAACATGGCTGCCTGGCCCCTGGGGTCCCACCCCCAGAGATTAGGAGGTCAGGAGGTCTGAGATGTGGCTTGAGACTCCAAAGGTACTGCCAATAATTTTTTTTTAACAAAAGTGAAAAAAAAAATCAGAGAAAATATAATGAAAAGTATTTTTAAAAAACCCAAAACGAACAAAAAAACTATCAGCAAATACAGGCAACAAGAACCTTTCCCCTCTTCACCCATGGATGCAAGCCCCTAAAATAACAGGAAAGTTAAGATCTCCTTCTCAGTTATATGTGACATCTACAAAGGAAAAAAAAAAAAAAGCTTATAGATGTAAAGAACAGATTGGTAGCTGCCTGGGATGGGGTCGAGGGGTTGGTGGATCGGGTAAAGGAAGCCAAAAGGTACAAGCTTCCAGTTATAAAATAAGGCAGTCAAAGGGGTATAATGTTCAGCATGGTGACTACAGTTAACCATACTATATTGCATATTTAAAAGTTGCTAAGGGCTTCCCTGGTGGTGCAGTGGTTGAGAATCTGCCAGCTAATGCAGGGGACACGGGTTTGAGCCCTGGTCTGGGAAGATCTCACATGCCGCGGAGCAACTGGGCCCGTGAGCCACAACTACTGAGCCCGCGCGTCTGGAGCTTGTGCTCCGCAACAAGAGAGGCCGCAACAGTGAGAGGCCCGTGCACCGCGATGAAGAGTGGCGCCCGCTCGCCGCAACTAGAGAAAGCCCATGAAGACCCAACACAGCCAAAAATAAATAAATAAATTAATTTAAAAAAAAAAAAAAAAACGTTGCTAAGAAAGCAGATCTTAATTTTCGTATTGAAGTATAGTCAATTTACAATGTGTTAGCCGCAGGTGTACAGCAAGTGATTCAGCTGTACACATATAAACACATAGTTTTTCATATTCTTTTCCATTATAGGTTATTACAAGACATTAAATACAGTTCCCTGTATTTACTTACTATACAGTAAGTTCTTGTTTTTATCTATTTTATACATAGTAGTTTGTGAGAGTAGAACTTAAAAGCCCTCATCACAAGCAAAAAAAAAACAACTTGTAACTACATATGGGGACAGATGTTAACTAGACTTATTGCGGTGATCATTTCATGATACATACAAATACTGAGCCACTATGTTATACACCTAAAACCAATATAATGTTATATGTCAATTACCCCCAATTAAAAAAAAAAAGATTTCCCGTGTGTCCTTCCAGAAATATTTTCATGGACATACCAGCATGTGATGTGCCCAGCACACACACACATCCACTAGACTTCATCAAACCTAAGAGAACGAGCGTCACTTACAAAAGTTTTATTATATATACAACAGAGAAAGAACAACACGGCCAATAAACTATGTCCCACGCTTTCTTTATCTCAGGATATTTATATGTATTGAAAAAGCTTATTTAGGCTTATTCAGATATGGACTTAACTACGTGGCTCTCTTTTCCATATATGCAAAAAGGAAAAACAGAAGCAAATGACATTAGCTCAGGTATCGATAAGATTGCACCCTCCTCAGCTCTGAGTCACCTGCACCTGCGGGTTCCTCACAGTGCCATTCTTTGTGCCATGGAGTGCTGGGGTGGCGTTTCTTGAAAGAGACCTCTGATAATGCCTCTGATTTTCTTCCAAGCTGCTGAAAATCACTTGGAGTTTGGATTCTGATGCTTTCGTGATTTTACCAGAAGATGTCGAAGATGGGTTTTTTGATAAGAACAAAGGTCCGCCGTCCACAGTAGTTCTTAAATTGTTTGGGACTGAAACACAGAGGAGCCGTGGTACCAGCTACACTAGCAGAAGCAGCAGAGCGTGTGCGTGTGTTGGCAATTACCATGCCAGCGGCATTTCTGAGACTCATCCCTAGTATGAAGGTGGCAGCAGGTTAACATTTGAAGGTGTTAACATTTTGTTTTTGTAAAACAAACAAAAAAAGTCCATCTCAAAACTGGTGAGGGACTTCCCTGGTGGTGCAGTGGTTAAGAATCCTCCTGCCAATGCAGGGGACGCAGGTTTGAGCCCTGGTCCAGGAAGATCCCACATGCCGCGGAGCAACTAAGCCCGTGTGCCACAACTACTGAGCCTGCGCTCTAGAGCCCACGAGCCACAACTACTGAGACTACGTGCCACAACTACTGAGCCTGCGTGCCCTAGAGCCTGCGCACCGCAACTACTGGGCCCGTGTGCCACAACTACTGAAGCCTGTGAACCTAGAGCCCATGCTCCACAACAAGAGAAGCCACCGCAATGAGAAGCCCACACACCACAACGAAGAGTAGCCCGTGCTCACCACAACTAGAGAAAGCCCGCATGCAGCAGTGAAGACCCAACAGAGCCAAAAGTAAATAAAATTAAAAAACAAAACAAAACTGATGAATTACACTACGGTGGGACTTCCCTGGTGGTGCAGTGGTTAAGAATCCACCTGCCAATGCAGGGGACATGGGTTCGATCCCTGGTCCAGGAAGATCCTACATGCCACGGAGCAACTAAGCCCATGTGCCACAACTACTGAGCCTGCGCTCTAGAGCCCGCGAGCCACAACTACTGAGCCCATGTGCCACAACTACTGAAGCCCGTGCGCCTAGAGCCTGTGCTCCGCAACAAGAGAAGCCACAGCAATGAGAAGCCCACGCACCGCAAGGAAGAGCAGCCCCTGCTCGCCACAACTAAAGCCCACGCGAGCAACGAAGACCCAATGCAGCCAAAAACAAATAAGTAAGATAAATAAATTTATATTAAAACAAATTACACTATGGTACATACACAGTCTCCCTCCACTCACTCTCCGTTGACTGGGAGTTGCAAGTTCAAATCACAACATGAGTCAGGCAGGTAATTCAGTGAAGTGAGAAAGGCGAGGCTGTAGAAACACAATGTAGTTCCAAAGTCGTGAGGCTCAAAGGGGGATGCTGGACCAGCAGCTATTTTTATCCTTTGTGGGCCCAGTGTTTCTGTGGAATACCTGATGCTTTGGAGCCCCTCTATAAGCCTCTATTATGTATGGATGTGTATTTTTAAACCCATTTTAAAAACACAAAACATACTATTCTGAATCTTGCTGTCTGCTTAATCACACTTCTTGGAATTCTTTCCATATCAGCACGTGTAGCTCTACCTCATTCTGTTAATTGCATGGCACTCCATGGTGTGGATGCCCCCCAACTTAACGTGGGCAGCTCCCAGCATGAGATGTTCAGGCTGCTTCCCGGTTTTGTTGCTCTCACACTCAAGGCTAAGTGAGGAAGTGGCAGAGCTGCCGTTTGAAGCATGACCCGCCAGTATGGGTAGGGGGTTCTGATGGCCCCGGACTGGGGAATGGCTGTGAGTCACCCAGCTCACTTCTTGGCAGTTCTGCCCTGAGGTCAGTTTGAGGCTCTGGGGAGGCGGGGCGGGGGGGATTGGAGGTACAGGATTCTAGAGGCAACCACTGCTTCTTATAGTAAAAAGATTCAGTAGCTTTAGGGCAGAGGACGGGACGAGGGCCCAACCCTTTCTCCATCTCCCTCTTACTGAACTGCAGAGCGCTGTGGTCCCCAAACCCAGCCGCTGCCTGCCAAACCCTCACTGCATCCTTCTCCCCGAGCTCTGTCCCCCTTTCCCTCCACTACCAGCCCCAACTCCTAGAGGAACAGAGGAAAGAGAAAGGCAAAAGGGGCCTCAGGGAGCGAGTACATGTAGAGGTGGAGGGAGGTCTCAGCTTCACTACCCCCAGGATCCCCTCCCACTAAGCCATCCCCCTCCAGAACATTCCATACACGCAGCAGGGGCTCTGCAGGGGTGGGGCTAACGATAATGATTACTGAATGCAGGGGCAAGCATCCACAATCACAAGAGATCCTCACCATTCTGGAAGCGCCGACTGCTCTCCATTTCACTGACAGGAAAACTGAGCCTAGGAGAAGGTGAACGCCTTTGCCCAAGTTACACAAGGCACACGTGGCCTCCCTCCACGCGATGTCCCAGTTTTTCAAGGGTCTCTTCCGAGGGGATGTACCTTAAGCAGCAAATTGAAGTCTTTTTCCTGGAGAGTGTGGGTCCCAGGCCAATTCCCCAGACCCTCCGATTCAATGCATTATGCCCCTGGGTGTGGTGAGGGGGACCCAGCCGGGGAAGCAGGGAAATGGACGCTTCTTTTAATAACTGTTTGAAGAATTTACATTTTAAACAAACCCACAGTTATTAATGAATACTGCTTTGTATCGTTTCACTTTCCCCTTTATCTTTCTACCCTTTTAATTACTGTTTTGCCCTGTTCCTCCCATGTTCATTCACTGACTTCCCCAACAGGGGTTTCTGCCCGCAAGTCGGAATTTTCCTAAACTCCCTTTCTTTCCAGGGGGCCGCGGGCACAAGGTCCAGGAATTCGCACAACCTGGCAAAAAAGCTCTGTCTCCAAATTCCAGTTCATTAGCATGGCTCGTTAATTATAAATGCTCCCCTCCCAGCTACCCGTCTCCCCCAAACACCCCAAACAGCAGATTAAGTTTTAACTTTTGCTGGCAGGACACCTGCTTCTGAAATTCCTCCCTCCCTCCCCTCCCCCTCCCCCCCAGCCCAACCTCCTAAGATTTACAACACAAAAGCAAACATTTACACTGGTTAAGATTTACCAAAAGGAAGTGTGGCCTGGAATGCTTCGTTTGAAGTTCTGTCTCAAAAGAAGAAGGAGCCCTTTTTTGAAACATATAAAATAAGAGAACTCAAAGCCTCCCCGGTGGTGTCCGACAGGCACTCGGCATAACCAGGCCTTCTCAGTTTTTCCACTTGGGCCTTGACGTCAGCACACGATAAGTCCTAAGCAGAACTCAGAACTATGGCTCTGTCCACTCCAGGGTAAATGGAGTTATCAATCAGTAATGCAATCAAGTGGCTTCCTGGAAACTCTAGGGTAGAACTTTCTTCCTGAGATGTTACCAAGGGGGAAGGAAGAAAAGGGCACCCCACAAAGGGGGAGCCAAGAGGCAAGGCCAACTTCGCAGGCGGGAAAGAGCCTGAGGTCCACCTGCTCTCTCCAGACAAAGCTGATGTTCCCAGTGAGGCACATCTAGTTTACTGGAGGTGGGAGAGAGGTGAGGGCACAGCCAGCCCAGGGTGGATGCTGGCTGAGCAGGTGGGATAAGTACCAAACGCCACGGCAAACAGAGTCACCAGAAACTGAGGTCACGCAGATACTCTGGGGGAAAAGGAAGTGAGGAAATTCCCCGTTACCTACCCCACGATTGCTGGTGTAGGCCAATGGAAATGCTCTGACAAGAAAAGTAAGGAGGCTGTACTTGTTTGACCTTTGTATTCAATCAGAACCTTCTATTCCTTTGGTGAGAGCACCTAAGGTGCCGTCAACCAAGAATCTTGACCACGTGGGGCAAGTCCCAGGCGATGGTCGTACACACCACCGAGCAAAGGAAGAGCTGATAAAGCAAGAACTCACCAGGAAACGGCCGCATTAGTAACCCGACTCTGTCCTAGGCACCTGCTGGCAGCTTTGCCTGACTGCTCACTTAGTCCTCAACACTGCGCAGTGAGGAAAGGGTTCTCATCCACGCCTTGCAGAGAGATGAAAGCGCTGAGGCCGGCCAACCTGGCCAAGGCTGCAAATGATGCTCAAAAGCCCATGCTCTTTGCACTGTGCTACAGGGCTCCAACTGGAAGACGTGTATTAAAAGCAGCCTGCATGATACGCCAGAACCACTGGACCTGGACTCTTAAATTGTGGGAGGCCCAGCTCAGCTTTTTTTAGCTGGGTGACCTTGGGCAAGTCCCTCACCACCCCATGGGCATTTCTGATTTCTCCTCTGTCCTCGGCTGCAGCACTTCAGCAAGCTGCACATTGGAGGAAGGAGTCTGCATCCACCCACTTGCTCCAACTTCCTCATCCATCCAGCTGAGCATTCAGAATTGTACCAGCATGAATGCAACCAATTTTGGTAAGGCTTTTTCCTCGTTCCTGGGTCCCCTATAAAGGGAGAAGTGTGTTCCTCCCATCATGAGCTTATATTCCCTTTATATGTCCTTCTAGAGTTGGAAAAGCAGCCAACTTAATGCTCCCCTCTGCTACTTTACACTCAGGCTTTCACTAAGTGGACATCGACCAACACTGGCCTTTCATGGTTCTTCAGTCAAACTCAGTCCCCACAGGGCTTCCCTGGTGGCGCAGTGGTTGAGAGTCCGCCTGCCGATGCGACACGGGTTCGAGCCCCGGTCCGGGAAGATCCCACATGCCGCGGAGCGGCTGGGCCCGTGAGCCATGGCCGCTGAGCCTGCGCGTCCGGAGCCTGTGCTCCGCAACGGGAGAGGCCACAACAGTGAGAGGCCCGCGTATGGCAAAAAAACAAACAAACAAACAAAAAAACTCAGTCCCCACAAAACTTCATCTTTCCTTGGCGAGAGAGCACATCCAGAGCCCCTGAGCATTTATTCTTGCTGCCTCCAGCTTTCCAGGATCTCATAAAGCCACCGTCTTGTTCAGAGGAACAGCCTGGCTCTGAATCTTGGTTCTGAATTTGATCCGAGGGCCAAAATTACAAACTCATTTCTTAGCAGTTCTAAAGCTCAATTTCTCAGCTTGTCAACTGGGGATGAAACGATTGACCTCACGAGGTTA
Source organism: Monodon monoceros (assembly GCF_005190385.1). Classification (NCBI taxonomy): domain Eukaryota; kingdom Metazoa; phylum Chordata; class Mammalia; order Artiodactyla; family Monodontidae; genus Monodon; species Monodon monoceros. The sequence continues at coordinate 143,363,714 of NW_021703768.1, read as the reverse complement.
TCACTGAAGAGCTAATGAGACCCCAGGTAAAAGTCTTTTCATCATAAACATTACAGCACTTCTTATGTGCTGGGCCCTTTAACACACTATTTCAATGAGTCAGTATCAGACATGCACGTCGGAAACAAATACAAAAATACAGGCCCCAGGGTGAACAAATGGGCCAATCAATAAATGAGGGAAATGGAGGGAAGGAAAGGGAAGGAGCCTAGAAGGCCAGTGGGGCCCTGAGTCATGCTAAGAAGTTTCGGGGTTTTCTATGGGCCTTGGAGAACCATGAGAAGTTTCTGAGAAGGGGAGCAATTTGCTCTGGAAGGCCCTGTGGAAGAAAATTCCAGAAGTAGTTGCAACATGAGTTGCTGGAAAATTATCTTGGAGTCTGGCCACCCTGTTACAATAGCCGAAGCAAGAAATGACATCTTAACTGTGACGACGGGGGCCACGAAGGGCAAAGGACTGGCGGAAGAGTGGGATGGACTTTAAAGCCCCCAACTACCGAAAGGTTTCGACAGCTCTGTCCCATCAAATACGCAGATCTGCAGGGATAAACTCTCCCAGGTGCTTATTTTCTAGGTCTCCTGTGTGAAATAAGGCTGCCCGTGTCCTGAACCACTAACTTCTATCCCCGCCTTTACCTCATTACCTTAACACAAAGCAAAATTAAACAACAAAAAAATCACTGCTGTCCGCTCGTGTTCAGAGCAGCATTATTCACAAGAGACAAAAGGTGGAAGCAACCCCAGCGTCCATCAACAGATGAATGGATAAGAAACATGTGGTGGGCTTCCCTGGTGGCGCAGTGGTTAAGAATCCGCCTGCCAACGCAGGGGACACGGGTTCGAGCCCTGGTCCGGGAAGATCCCACGTACATGCCGCGGAGCAACTAAGCCCGTGCGCCACAACTACTGAGCCTGTGCTCTAGAGCCCATGAGCCACAACTACTGAGCCTGCGTGCCACAACTACTGAAGCCCGTGTGCCTAGAGCCCGTGCCCTGCAACAAGAGAAGCCACAACAATGAGAAGCCTGCGCACCGCAACGTAGAGTAGCCCCCACTTGCCGCAACTAGAGAAAGTCCATGCGCAGCAACGAAGACTGAACACAGACCCAAAAAAAAAAAAAAAAAAGTGGTGTGTACATACAGTGGAATATTACTCAGCCTTAAAAAAGGAAATTCTGACACAGGCTATAGCGTGGATGGACCTGGAGGACATTATGCTGAGTGAAACAGCCAGTCCCCAAAACACAAATACCACATGATTCCACTTACATGGAATACACAGTGTAGTCAAATTCATACAGACAGAAAGTCAAATGGTGGTTGCCGGGGCTAGAATAAGGAGCTAGTTCTTCAATGAGTAGAGTCAGTTTTGCAAGATGGAGAGAATTCTGGAGATGGATGGTAAGGTGATGATGGTTGCATGACAACGTGAAGGTATTTAATGCCACTGAACTGTACACTGAAAAATGCTTAAGATTGTAAATTTTATGTTATGTGTATTTTGCCACAATTTTTTTAACAGTTTGAAAGGGAGAAAGAAAGGAAAAGAAAGGAGAGGGAAAGGAGAGGGAAAGAAGACGGAAGGGAAGGGAAGGAAAGGGGAAAGAAATCATTGCTGGACTGTCAGCAAATGGGACTGAAAATAATGCAATTCTTTGTCATCCAGGCACACCCTTATCTGGAAACCACCTCCTTTTCCCCTTCCAGGCAACATTTCATTACGGCTTAAAAATTCCCCTAACCCCTTCCCCTGCCCCACCTGGGGCTGACTCAGCCCCTTTCAGTATCTGAACGGCAGGAGCCAGCCTGAAGGTAGTAGACGCTGCCACCTTATCCTGTGTCCTGGGACACCTGGAGTTCCCCAGGATCGACCCTGACCCCATCCATCACTCTAGGACCCCAGTCTTCTCCAACCTCAGGTGCACGGGCCCTAGTCCTAGCTGGCATCCCACATGAGGTTGGCAAGTTCCAGAAAACCCTTTAGGGCAAGAGGAGGTGGAGCAGCCTGTGGGAACTCTCTGCAAGGGCCCCTGTGGGAGAGCCCAGGGCCTGCCTTCTCAGAGGCACAGGAAGGACATAAATGCGGAGCACAGAACGAGGCAGCGGAGTCAGCTTGCTTCTCCCCCTGCTGCTGTCCTCCTCACTGACTCAGGGGAGACGGGCCAGGAATGAGGAAATGTCTCCATCAGCCCTTTCCCTTGCGAAGAGAGGATCCAGTCACTTACTTATTCATGTATTTTGAACTCAACTATTACGTGTGTACACATTTAGGGTTATTATGGTTTTTTTGATGAATTGGCCAATTATTATAAACGCTCTCTGTATCTGCTAATTCTCTTGTTTTTGGTATACTCTATGTGTGGTCATTACAGCCATTCCAGTTTTCTTTTGATTAGTATCTGTATGCTATACCTTTCCCATCCTTTGACTTTTTTTTTGTTAATATTGTTAAAAACATTTATTTTAGTACAGTCTACCGTAAATAAGTCAGTAGAGGTTCCACTCTGCCACAGACACATCTGAGAAGAGCCTGTGTCATCCAACTGGTGAACATCTAAACGATGTCCCATCTCTTATCCCAGCCAGAGTGCACACCTTCCATGTTGTTCCTCTGCATTGACTGCTTCCAAAACCAGATGAGCAAATAGTCCTTTATCCCCAAAGTAAGCTCAAAACAGTTGGTTCAGTCATTCCAGGATCTGCAACCCTCTTCAATCCCAGGTAAGTCACGAGAGGAATAAAGCCCCAGCGGATGGCAAACTGGCCTCCCTTGAAAAGCTGCTGCAGCCTCCGCTTGGCCTCTTTGCTCAGCTTTACCATGGTGATGGCCCAGGTGACACACTTAAGACCCCCCTCCTTTTACCTTTAACCTACCTGTGTATTTACATCAAAGTGAATCTACTGTAGGCAACCTGTACACTGGAGTTTTGTTTTTTCCCCCCAACCTGACAATATCTGCCTTTTAATTGGCGTGTTTAGTCTGTTTTTGTTTTTTTGTTTTTGCGGTACGCGGGCCTCTCACTGTTGTGGCCTCTCCCGTTGCGGAGCACAGGCTCCGGACGCGCAGGCTCAGCGGCCATGGCTCACGGGCCCAGCCGCTCCACAGCGTGTGGGATCTTCCCAGACCGAGGCACGAACCCATGTCCCCTGCATCGGCAGGGGCAGGCGGACTCTCAACCACTGCGCCACCAGGGAAGCCCTAGTCTGTTTACTTTTAATGAATTATTAATGTAGCTAGACTGAAGTCTACTAATTTACTAGTTGTTTCTGTTTGTCTCATCCGTTTCTTGATTCTCTTTTCCTCCTTTCAAAAAATTTCAATAAAAATAACACTATCATCATGTTTGCTTTAAACAGTCAATTATCTTTTAAAGAAATTAAGAAAAAAATTTTAAGTCTTTTATATTTCTGGTGCTCTTAATTTCTCATGTAGATCCACATTTCCATCTGATGGCATTTTCTTTCCCCCCAAAGAATTTCTTTTGACATTTCTTATTGTGTAAGTCTGCTGCTGAGCATTTCTCTCGGCCTTTATGACTGAAAATAAAGCTTTTGACTTTACCCTCATTTTTTTAAGGATACTTTTGTTGATATAGAATTGCAGACTGCTTTTTCTGCCTTTCAGCACCTTAGAGATATTATTCAGTTATTTTTTGGCTTGCATCGTTTCTGATAAGTTAGCAATGGTTCTTACTGTTCTACATGCAGCATGTCTTTATCCTCTGGGAGATTTTAAGATTTTCCTCTTTCTCTTTGGTTTTTAGCAAGGTGACTATGATGTATTTACGTGTGACTTTCCACATGATTATCGTGCTTAGGGTTTGTTGAGCTTCTTGCATCTGTGGGTCAATATTTTTCACCAACTTTGGAACTTTTCAGCCATTACCTCTTCAAATATATTTTCTTTCTCATTCTCTCTCTCTCTCTCCTTTCCTTTTGGGAATCCAAAAATACCTTTGTTAGATTGATTAACAACATCCCACAGATCACTGAGCTTCTGACCATTTTTTTCCAACTTTTTTTTTTCTTTCTGTGCTTCAGTCTGGATAGTTTCTACTGCTCTGACTTCACGTTCAATGATCTTTCTTCCTGCAGCATCTGGACTACTGTTAGATCCATCTAGGCAAGTTTTCGTTTCAGATACTGTAGTTTTCATCTAGAATTTTTATTTGGTTCCATTTCCCTACTGATTTCTTTTCCTTAAAAATCCTTAAACATATCTATAATAAATATTAGTTCATTTTCTGCTAATTCCAACATCTCTGCCATCCTTGGGTCTGCTTCTACTGTATTTCTTCCTAAGTCTAGTACCTTTTCTATCGTATGCTAGATACTCTGAACCCTAAGCTGTCAAGAATCTGGATTTTTATGTTCCTTCTTTAAAGAATGTTAAGTTTTGTTCTCATGGGCAGTTCATTATTGGCAGATCAGCTTAATTCTCCTGAGGCTCTTTAAGGTTGGTTGAGCCATGACGTGAGTTTAATGATGGAAGTCACATGCTAAGAATGGTGGACCAGAAAAGCACAAGGAACCTGGGTCCCTTGAGCCATCACCCTGGCCCTAACTGGCCTGACTCTTGATTTTTTTTTTTTTTTAATGTGCTAAAGAAGTTTTACCTTGAAGTTAAGCCATTGTTATTTTTGACTTGGACAACCAGCTGCTAAACACTATTTCTGTTATAACTCCTGAGCATCTACTAAGTAGCAGGCCCTGTGCTAGGTGTTGGGGATAAAGCAATTTATCGGTTAGATGTGGTTCCTGGCATTTTACAGCTTAGAACCTCGAGCAGGAGATGGCAAATTATGGTCCATAGGCCGAACTCTCTCACTGCTTGTTTCATTGGGACAAAGCCATGCCTATTTGTATACATATTATCTATGGCTGCTTTCATGCTATAGAGTTAAATAGTTAAGACAGAGAGGGTACGGTCCACTAGTCCTTTACAGAAAAAAGTTCCTGGTCCCTGTTTAAGGCAGCAATCCTCACTCAAATTTTTGGTCTTGGGACACCTTCACACTCTTAAAACCTGAGGACCCCAAGAGTTGTTGTTCATGTGGGTGGTTTTTTTTTTTTTTTTTTTGGTTGCACTGAGTCTTCATTGATGCACGTGGGCTTTCTCTAGTTGTGGCACGTGGGCCCTAGAGTGCGCATGCTTCCGTAATTGTGGCGCACAGGCTTTGTTGCTCCACGGCATGTGGGATTTTCCCAGACCAGGGATCGAACCCGTGTCCCCTGCATTGGCAGGCGGATTCTTAACCACTGCGCCACCAGGGAAGTCCACATGTGGGTTTTGTTGATCAACATTTATCATATTAGAAATGAAAACAGAAAATTTAAAAATATTAATTCCTTTGAAAATAAAAATAATAAACCAATCACATGTTAACATAAATCACATCCTTATAATTAATTATATTTTCCAAGCCCTCCCCCACAAATTAGTGAGAAGAGTGGCATTATTTTACACTTTTGCAAATCTCTTTAATGAATGGCTTAAAAGAAGACTGCTGAGTCCTAAGAGCTGCTTTTGCATCAGTCTGTTGCAAAACTGCATGTCACGTAGCCTCTGGGAAACTCTACAGTCCTCTCATGATAGGTAGAAAGTTAAAAAGGCAGATAATTTCTTAGTATTATTATGAAGTTTGAGCTTGCAGACCTTCTGAGAGAATCTCAGGGGCCTCCAGGGAACACACTTTGAGAATGGCTAGTCTAGAAGAGTCCTTGGCTGACATTAAACAGAAGAAAACATGAGGTCTTAACTAATAACCATTGAACAACTGATTTAAAGAGAAAGAATATTGCTCTGTGAGGGAATATAAACACTGCACCTGGCCCCATTCCAGGAGCAGGGCAATGATCCCTCGAGGAACTGATGTTAAAAGCTGGGCCCTCGGGGCTTCCCTGGTGGCGCAGTGGTTGGGAGTCCGCCTGCCGATGCAGGGGACGCAGGTTCGTGCCCGGGTCCGGGAAGATCCCACATGCCGCGGAGCGGCTGGGCCCATGAGCCATGGCCACTGAGCCTGCGCGTCTGGAGCCTGTGCTCCGCAACGGGAGAGGCCACAGCAGTGAGAGGCCCGCGTACAGCAAAAAAAAAAACAAAAGCTGGGCCTTGAGAAGGAGTTAACCAGGTAAAGGCAGGCGAGGGGGAAGCCTCCTTCCCCGTTCCGCCACTGCTTCCTTCAGTATGTTTGCTAAGGAAACCGGGTTAGTCTTTAGAGAAGGATCAGAGATTAGGATTAACTTTCCCATGACTCCTTCCCTTGGGCAGAGCGACCAAGTCAGAGATTTGCCCTGGGAAGGACCCAGGGTCCTTCTGACACTCCTGGAATTTCCCCTGGAATTAGGGACAGGGGAACCCTAATCTCTCTCACAGGAGGCTAATAACCTACAGAGATGGGGCACAATAGGGAGGCCCAAATGCTGAGATGCAGAGGATATAGGCCTGAGGACAGTTCTCCAGGCTGTCAGGATGCAGGGTCCCATGGTGACACATGCAGCAACACAAACCCTTAGCTAACTGCCTTACTCCAAGGCAATTAGTAGCCATTTCTCATCCAGATGGTTATTTGCTCTAATAGTTATTGGTTGAAGGAACCAGAGAAACTTCCTTTGCACTAGATTCCCAGTCCCATTTCCTGGCTGCCAGCTCTACACAAACTCACTCTCGAAACCAGATGCTGCCGAGTTTCAGGATGGATTTCAGAGGCTGCCACTGCTCATTTTTTTTTTCTTTTTTAATAAATTTATTTATTTATTTATTTGTGGCTGTGTTGGGTCTTCATTGCTGCGTGCGGGCTTTCTCTAGTTGCGGCGAGCGGGGGATACTCTTCGTTGCGGTGCGCGGGCTTCTCATTGCGGTGGCTTCTCTTGTTGCGGAGCACGGGCTCTAGGCGCGCGGGCTTCAGTAGTTGTGCCACTGCTCTTTTTCCTCCTGACGCGCCCAACCTGGGGGTGTGAAAACCTACTGGGCTCAAGCCACCATCTCACCTCAAATTCCCCAGGCTGTTACCCCACTTTAAAAAGACTAGGCAGAGAGGAAAACTATCCCTGGAGGATGGAAGGCAGCAGATTCTACTCTGAGAGTAATGAAGCCCAGCACTCATCAAACACATATAGCAAGTCTCACACTTTCCATGAGATTTATCTGTATTAGATCATTGAATCCTCCCAGTAGCCCTATGAGGCAGTTTACTTATTACCCCATTTTACAGGTGAGAAGTCGAAGCACAGAGAGATCTTGCAGCTGACCCACAGCTACAGTCAGCAAGGAGTGGAGCCAGCACTAAACCCAGGCAGCACGGCTTCTCAGATTCAGCACCTTGAACCTTACATTTTACTGCCTTTAGCTTTGAAATGACAGGAGAAGTTCGTTTTTTTAAAAGTATCTGTGTAGATGCTCAACATCACTAATCATCAGGGAAGTGAAAATAAAAAACCACGAGATACCATGTCACACCCATTAGGATGGCTACTATGAAAAAAAAACAGACAATATCAAGTGTGTTGGTGAAGGTGCGGAGACACTGGAACCCTTGTGCGCTGCTGGTGGGAATGGCAAAGGGTGCAGCCACTGTGGAAAATGGCGTAGCAGTCCCTCAAAAAATTAAAAATAGAACTACCATATGATCCAGCAATTCTACTTCTGGGAGCGTACACAAAGGATGTAAAGGCAGGGGCACGAACAGATAGTATTACACCCATGTTTACAGTGGCATTATTCACGATAACCAAAAGGTGAAAGTGTGTCCGTGAATAAATGAATGGATAAACAAAACATGGTGTAAACATACAGTAGAATAGTACTCAGCCTGAAAAAGGAAGGAAATCCTGACACATGCTGCAGAGTAGATGGACCTGGAGGACATTATGCTGAGTGAAACAAGCCGGTCACAAAAGGACAAATCCTGTATGACTCCACTCACATGAGGTACCTAGAACAGTGAAATTCGTACAGGAATAAAGTAGAGAGTGGTGGTTGCCGGGAGCTGGGGGAGGGGAAATGGGCAGTGAGTGTTTAACCCGGATAGAGTCTACGTTTTGCAAGATGAAAAGAGTTCTGGAGACGGATGGTGTGGATGGCTGCACAGCAATGGGAATGTACTTAATGCCTCTGAACTGTACACTTAAAAATGGTTAAAATGAGGGCTTCCCTGGTGGCGCAGTGGTTGAGGGTCCGCCTGTCGATGCAGGGGACACGGGTTCGTGCCCCGGTCTGGGAGGATCCCACATGCGGCGGAGCGGCTGGGCCCGTGAGCCATGGCCGCTGAGCCTGCGCGTCCGGAGCCTGTGCTCCGCAACGGGAGAGGCCACAACAGTGAGAGGCCCGCGTACGGCAAAAAAAAAAAAAAAAATTGGGGCTGACTACATTTCTGAACTTCTGGATCTGAGAGAACACATTGAGTGCTGTGGCCTTTCCTTGGTCCACATGCCAAGCTAAAGAGGTGATTAGCAGGCTTAAACTACTGATTGCTAATCAGAAAGTTAAAAAAAAAAATCATTCTTTGTCAAAGAGAACAGGAACAAGGGGCCAATAAGCCCAGGGGTTATACAGTAAAAGCTGGATTAGGCAGCGTAACCAGGCCCTTCCACCTTTTCATCGCTGCATTCTTGCCTGTGAACGTGTTCTCCCAAAGCCTGGATTTTCATGACGTCATCGGGCTATTGCATTGCACTGATAACACATCATTCAACTTGGTGTGGCCCCTCACAAAGGCGGGCAGCATCCCTGAATGCAAACGAGGACATTCTGGATCATGAACAATTAGATCTAAACTGTTCTCGTACACTTGCCTCTCCCTCCCCACACAATCCTGCTTCTCTCTCTCCAGTGAGCGAGGGTACCAGGAAGACGGGAGAATAGGACTCTTTCTGAAAAGGCCTCTGTGCTCACCTTTCCAAATAGCTGTGGATCCTAGGAGGGCAGGAGGCAAAGAAGGAAATAGGAGAGGAGGTCCCAGGCGGGGGGGGGGGGGGGGGTGCCTGGGTTCAGTGCCTGGGAACTGACAGGGAACACGTGCCCCGTGGGTCATCACAACCTGCCTGCCGGCCCCCCAACCACGGGGCCACATCTCTCGTCCTCACCGCCCGACAGAGCAGGGTCTGTGGGATCTGGCTGCCTGCAGACTCTAGGAAGGAGGCAGGATTCCAGCCACGGCTCCCTGGAGAGCTCGAGAGCTTAACTAATTCTCTAATCAGGACACGTGGACAAAACGCTCTGAGAAATGGTGGAGAAATGGTTAGCGATGTTATATCAACAAGCACCAATGACCTCTAGGAGACAACGACTCGGCACTGACAAGCACCCGGGGCCATGGAGTCACAGAGCCCGCGGTAAAATCCAAGCCGCTTGCCAACTTGCTGTGTGACCTTGATAAATTCTCTAGCCTCTCTGGGCCTCAGCTGTCTCCTCTCGAAGGCACTGTCTCCTCTCGAAGGCACAAGCGAAATGGTAAATGCATGTAAAATTCCTCAGTAAGTGACAGCTGTCACAACCTCCAGCTTGGGGGAGGGGGTGCTGCAGCACTGAACAAGATTTTTGAACGTTACCATTTTCTGAATGTGAAATTTTGACCAAATGATAACACCGTACTGTCTTCCTCCTGGAAGGGAAGGAGGAAGGGTAATTTGGGGAGATGGGAAGAGAAAGAGGGTGGATTCAGAAATGACATCCTTATGAAAAAAATCACGAAAGAAACTCAGTAATGACCTTAAAACCTTATAATCCCTGACGCCCTCATGGAATTTCAGCAAATGTCTGAAGGATTCTGACAGATCCCACATTTAACACTGGCTGCTCCCTTCTCACCAGCTCAATGCGAGAAGCATTTATTTGCTGAGGGCCTACTGTGCACGGAGCCCTCAGCTGCTCTGCCCTGCCACCTATAATTCAGCCAATCCTCTTTCTCTTCCAAGAACCCTGGAAGGTTCCGACCCTACTTCGGACTGAGAGCAGGTGCCCTCACTCTGACTTCATGCGTTAAGAGGTCAGCCTGTCTCTGGGGCTAAGGTCCCCTGTGGTCACAGCAGTCTGGGCTGACCCTAGAGTCTCAAGCAGGCCAGGCCTTCCCAAAGTCACCTTGTCCCACGACCCCACGTATCCACAGATAAGCAAGCAAGATCAGAGGAGGCACCCTGGACTGGTAAAGCAGGTTTCGGGGTGCTCAAGCTGTTAAGATTAAGGAAATACATTTTGTTTTTCAGAGCGAGGTGATGGGCAGCATTCTTCAGCTCACAGGCACCTGGCTCTCCCTTCACCAACACGATTAAGGCAGCCTGTCCGGGGCTTCTCCTATTTTTGCCTGATTTCTGCTGGGTCAACGTTTACCAGTTTGGCAAATGGCAATTCGGAGCCTCACACAGAAAACAGTGGCAGCAGTCTCTGAGAAACGCTGGGGGAAAGGACTCTTGGGAGTTTCATGGTCCGATAGCTCTATTCTTTGACTCCTCCTGCCTTGACAAGGGGAGGGGGGTGTTGAACATTCTAGAGGCCCTGAGTTTGGCGTCAGGCTTGGGGCTGGCAAACCATCCTTGAGCCTTTTTTACTGCTGGAGTTTTTCCAAAATGTAGATAGAGAGCTAGGCTTCCACTGGGGACGCCTCAGCCCCAAACAGGTGGGCTGTGCCCCAGGCCAGCCAGAGCCCTGGGCTCTCCCTGGGCCCGATACTTGCCCTCTGGCTCCAAAACTTGACCTAGGAGTTCAGAATGACCGAGAGAAGGATTGGAAGGTGGCAGCTTCCTACCGGGAAGCATCTACTTTTCACCCTCTACTCTGCGGCTTCACCGTTACCTCTCAGCTGCCTTCGCTCATATTCATTTATTAGTTCAAATTAGGCACAAAACTTTATGCTGGGCCTGGGGAGGCTCGGCAGGATGCGTTACCATTCAGTGGAGAACACAGACAGGAAAAAGAAATGACGACGATGTGGCAAAGCCGTGTTAGAAGGGTGCACAGAGGGCCCCCTACATGAGCTGGGACGAAGACAGCTAGGCAGGCTCCTGGGAAGAGGTGGCCCTTTAAGTGGGTGTAGCAGCACAGGGAGGGAGTACCAGCAGGCAGGGCAAGGATCCGGTTTGTGCAAAGGAAAGAAAGTGCCTTGTGGGTAGGGGGAGGAGAGGTTTTTCAGTTTTATTAAGGGGTATTAGAATCGGCTGGGTGGCAGGTTAAAAATGCAGATTCTGGGAAGCCCCACTGAGATTCTGATTCAGTAGTTTTCAGGTAGGGCCCCAGGAATCTGTGTTTTACAAGCTCCATGGGGGAGTAAGGCAGGAGGTTGGCCGATCACACTCTGAGAAACCCTGCCTTGAAGGAGTGGGGGAAAGAAAAAAGCCATTTGTGGCTTTGATGGGATATTGATTTTCCTGGAATGTTCCCAAAGGGACTTTGGACGGCTCACTAATGACTCGTTCTTCTGTCATTTTACATAGACACACATACAACATCCAGCAAACTGGAAATGAACGCAGGGAGGGTGTCGGGAGCCTTGCTCACACAGTCGGGCTGTCACCCTGTTCCCGGGATGACGGTGGGTGGGTGTTATCTCGGGAATGTGTCGGGGCAAGGTCCACGCTTATGCGGTTAAGGTGAACCAGGGCCAGGGAGCAGTGATGGGAAAGCCCTCTGGCATCCAGCCACACCTCCCCACCGCCCTCATGCCAGGAAGGCAAGGCGGTCCACAGGGCCTCCTACAGACTTTCCCTCCGGCCTGCAGCTGGCTGCCTGCCCCTCCCGCCCCCGGTCCCCCACCAGGAGCCTGCCCTCTCCTGCCCCAGTGCCGCCCCACTCAGGCTGCCCCTGGCTGGGTCCAGGGTTGCGCATGGGGGTCCTGGCTCAGCCGGTCCCAGCCTTGGCCACGGGCACTGTTTCTGCTAGCCCCCTCATGGCAGTACTTCTGCCCTGTTCTAAGCTAGTTCCAGGGAGCCTGCCATTTATTTTGCTGGCTCAAGCCTCTGCCTGGGAAGCTTACTGGGGACCCCAGACCTCCTTGTCTTGCTCTTGCCACTGTTCTCTAAGGGCTGGAATTCCGCCTCTGTGATCTCTGCCAGGTGCCCGCGGGTCACCTCCTCATTCTGTGTTGCAGTTGAGAGACACTGCCCCTGCCACCAAGGGTTCCCATCTTCTGACTGCCCCGTGCACCCTGGAGACCACGTCCTGCCACCGTGGTGGACTTCTACACAGCCTGCCTCCACTCTGACCTCTGGCATCTGACCCCACTGGTGGGCATGCTGCAGGCTCAGGACCCTGTCTTTTCTCAGCAGGTGTGACCCCCCCCCCTTTCAACTGAGCCCTCTCCCACTCCCATCCCCGATCCGGCTTCAATCCCTTATTCCATGTGGGGCTTTGGGAACAGGCTGAGAAGCTCCTTCCCCTCAGCAGTGTTTATACCTGGTTGTAAGAATCCACTGCTTTCTGATATTATCTGATATCTGTATTGGAGCTAGTTAGAGGCACAGTCAGCTACAGAACAAAAAAACAAAACAGTGCTACGCAGACATAAGTAGTGTTGACTGGCCAGGGCTACTCAAACATTAACCTGCAAGGACCACTGGGGATCTTGTTAAAATGCAATTTCTGACTCAGGGGGTCTGAGGTGGAGCCTGAGATTCTGCATTTCTAACCAGTTCCCAGGCGATGCTGGTGTGCTGGTCCACAGGCCCCACTTCCAGCAGTGAGAGTCAGGGTCACGGAAATGCATGGGAGCTTGCCACAGGGGATGAGGCCAAAAGCAGGGCTCAGAATCGAGCATGTGCTCAGCGAGAGTAAGCACCAGGTCCCCTAACTGCCAGACATTCAGAACAGTTGACTCTGGAAGTTAAGAGAAAGAACGACCTAGGGATGCCCGCTGCCCACGGCCTCTCGTGAGAGGAGAGCTGCCGTGGTTCGTACGTGACCCCTGAGTCCTGTTGTGATTTCTTGTACCAGGAGAATCCAGTTTAAGGCCAGCTCTGTCATCTTTCCAAATCAGTATCTCTCACAAGAATTTGAACCGGGGACACCGGGTTAGCTGTGGCTGCTGAGGCGAAGAGTTATGAGGCCGGCTGGGGTTGTGAAGGTCATATGGGCCACCTGCAAACTAATGCTGTGATGATGTCATGACTGTCGGCATTCTTAAGTACTTATTCTGAGTATTGCTCTCGGCTATGTGTCCTAAATAAGAGAATCCACGCTATAATTCTCACAGTAACCCCTCAAAGTGAATGGCGGTCTAACAGCGTGAGCTCTGGAGCCAGAGAGCCTGAGTTTGAATCTTGGCTTTGCCACTTTCTGGCTGTGTGACCTTGGGCAAATTACTTAGCCTCTCTGTGCCTCCACTTCCTCATCTATAAATGAGGATAGTAACAGTACCTCCCTCAGAAAGTTAGTGTGACAGTTAATTGAGCTAATATAAAACACTTAGAGCAGGGCTTGGCACCCAATAAAATCTTGGCTATTATTATTCTTCGTCTTATTTGTATAGAGTGAGGAAACTGAGGCTCATAGAGATTAAGTAGCTTGCCCAGGGTCACACAGCAAGTTCAAGGCAGAACTAATTCATAACATGGTTTACGAACGTATGAACAAATTTCAGATTTGTTGTAGTCTGTCTGTAGGTTTCAGAGGTAGCAGAAACCATGACATGAGCGGGCCGACAGCAGGGAACAGAGGGACGTACGTGGAGACCGCTGTTCTTCACGGCCTCCAGCTGCAGCTCCTGCCATCCCGGTAGTGGGGGCCGCTATGCCCATCCTTAGATTCCTATGAAATCTCTGACCTCACAGCAGCCTCTCTTTTCTAGAGCCATGTCATGTGGGCCTCTGTTGCTTTTGACCAGAACAGGCCTGGCTTAAAGTAGATACCCTCCAGCCAGAGTGGCGCGGGAGATGACAGATGAGGGAAGGCCTCGTGGAGCAAGTGGTACCCAACGTGGCCAGTGAGGGAGGCGGGGCTTCAACGTACACAGATGGGCAAAGATGTTGGTTTGAGACCCGGACTGGATTCAGTTTTAGATTTGTGGTAGTTTGCAGTGCTCGCCTGGACAGAGAAGTGATGTCCAGCCGGAAACTGGAAATAAGCACCTGAGGTTTCAGTGCAGAGCAGGTGGTCGAAGGCCTGGCGACACAGGCCGCCACTAGGGAGGAGACTGCACAACGCCTTACTCTCCTGGATAAGAATGACTGCCAGGAAAGGAGGAGAGCTGGCAATACGGTTAGACACTACAGGGAGGTCAAGGAAGATGCCGCCACAGGTCTCCTGGTGACACTCCTGGAACTTTGCTCAGAGAATGGGGGTGGGAGGAGGAGAATGGAGGGTATGGCGGGAATGGGGGGGTGTGGGGCGGTGGGTATGGAACCCCTCTGTGTCCCTCAGAGAAAGGAGCATGGGGTAGGACTGAAGGCTTACTCTTGGGGAGAGAGCACCTGAGCACACTCTAGAAACCCATGGATGCCTGAAGAAAGGAAGAGATGTTTCTGAGGTGAGGACCAATAAATAAGTAGGCCAGGTTGTGGAAGAGGCTGAAGGGATTCTAGTCCTGGTCGAGTCTCTAGAATGATTTGCACTTTGAAACAAGTCTATTCCTTGATCAGTACTTCTCAAACCTAGGACGGTATCAAAATCACTCAGTTGTTCTTTTTACAAAGGAGTCTGGGTTTCACATAATCCAGAAATTCTCATTATGTTGACCAGAGCCAGGCCTTGGAATCTGCATTTGAGTAACTCTCTTAGGAAATTCAGATGCATGTGGTTGACCAATCATGCTGCCTTGGGGGAAGAACAGAGCTCCTTGGCCAAAGTTAAGAAAAAAACACTGCTGGGACTTCCCTGTTGGCACAGTGGTTAAGAATCCGCCTACCAACGCAGGAAACACGGGTTTGAGCCCTGGTCCAGGAAGATCCCACATGCTGCGGAGCAACTAAGCTCGTGCGCCACAACTACTGAGCCTGCGCGCCTACAGCCTGTGCTCTGCAACGAGAGAAGCCACCGCAATGAGAAGCCCGCGCACCACAACGAAGAGTAGTCCCCGCTCGCCGCAACTAGAGAAAGCCCGGGTGCGCAGCAACGAAGACCCAATGCAGCCAAAAATAAATAAATAAATTTATTTTTTAAAAAAAGAAAGAAAAAGCACTGCTTCCCAGTGTTCATAGCAGCGCTATTTACAATTGCCAAGGTATGGCAACCTAAGTATCCATCAACAGAGGAATGGATAAAGAAAATATGGTCTACATGTACAATGGAATACTACTTGGCGATAAAAGAATGACATTTTGCCATTTGCAGCAACATGGATGGACTTGGAGGGCATTATGCTAAGTGAAGTATGTCAGACAGAGAAAGACAAATGCTGTATGATATCACTTATATGTGGAATCAAAAAAATACATCAAACCAGGGAATAAAACAGAAAGAAACAGACTCAACAGACATAGAGAACAAACTACAGGTTACCAGTGGGGAGAGGGAAGGGGAAAGGCACAATATAGGGGTAGGGGATAAAAAAAAAGGGGGGGTTATCATGAGATTGTATGAAATCACGTGTGTGAAACTTTTGAAAATTGTGAAGCACTACAGAAGTTAAAGAATCTTTCATTCAAAAAAAAAAAAAAGCGAAAAAAAAGAAAATACACTTGTTGCCACTACAGTGAGTGCCAGGATCTCCTGACTTGAATTAAGAAAACCTGGTTGAAGAGGTAGAGCAGTGATCACTATAGATGGATCCCAGTTAAAGGTAAAAGCAAACAGTGTTTCTGACTACAGAACTTTTAAATTCCATAGCTGGATCTTTGGTGTCATTTACAAGACCTATTATTTTCTAGTACAGCATCCTCTTTATTTTTCTAATCCGTAAGTCTTTTGTTCATGTTCTTATTATGTGTCCGTAAGCTCTATGAGGAATGATGTCTGTCTTTGGTCACTGCTGAACCCTCTTCTTAGCACAGTTCCCACCAGGAACCAAACACACAAAGGTAATGGCATTCTTTGTTTTCGATTCTACCCAACACGCAACAGAAGTGGAAGGTAATTTGTGCACGGCTAGAGCCACTTCAGATCTGAGATGACCCAATTGACTTCTAGTGAACCCAAACAAACGTCCTGAAGGATGTGCCACTGGGCAAGCAAGAATGCTGCCGTCCAAGCCCACATGCCATTCAGACACCATAGCGTCCGAAGGGAATTTAATTCCTGCTAAGTCTTTCATGCCAAAGTAACAAGAGATGGGGCTACCTTGAGCACAAGAGTCTATAAGGAGGGTGAAACAAAGATGCTCATCACCACCAGGACAGGGGAATGTGGTCTAGGAAAGTGATCCTTGGAGGAATTTTGAAAAACTGACTGTACTCAGAAAAAGAGCTCACTCACCGTGCTCACTGAGAGAGGGACATCTCCGAAAATAGGAGCAGAGCAAACAGAAAGGTCTAGCTATCCAGACAGACCCTGAGCAACTGAGCGAAGTTGCTACTCAAGGAATCACAGTAGTGAAAGGAGCTATGGTCTGAATCACCAGAACAAATTCAGTACTGCTCTCCTTGACAGCCTAGCCTGGCCTGGCCTTCAGGGTGCATTGTGGCGGCAGAGAAAGTGGCATCCCAGTTCTGCCACTTATTAGCTGTGCCATCACTGGCAAGTTCTCAACTGCCTGAGCCTCAGTTTCCCCAGCAGCAGAATGGAGATGGTAACGGTTCTCACCTCGCACGGCTGCTAGGAGAATTAAATTGGAAAATGCACTCAAAGCACTCAGCTCAGATCTTTGCACTGTCTAGAGTCTCAGCAAGCGTTGGCTATGATGAGTTCTTATCCACCGGCCACGATCTACATGGTGACAACATCTGCATTCCCCGCTCCCTTGGAGTCTCGAGGACTCAGACGTGTGCACGAAATCCAGACCAAGATCTGCTGGGGACAGAGAGCAGCTGCCCACCCCCCAGGCCTACAACTCCAAAGTAGCTTAGACCAATTTATCTCAAAGCATTTACTCCTGCAATGCGAGTTGAAAGATTTTCACATGAAGGCAAAGATGAGCCCAAATCAATTTGATACTTAACACATCAGGAAAGAAATAGCAAGACGGATCTAGAAGAGGGGAAATCACCAAACTGCAAGGTGCCTGACATCCCTGAAATATCTCCTTCTCCCGCCCCATAGCTATGTTCTAATACTTCCTGAGTCATCTTCAGTCTTCCATGTGGAACTGTGTAACTCTTAAATTCTAAAGCGCTTTACAAGGTACTTTAGCATAATCTCATTCAAACTCTCCAAGCATTTTGAGGAAGGGATGTATTTACCTACACTCGTGGTTCTCCAATGTGGCTGTATTCCAGAGTCAACTGGGGGAGATTCTAGAAATCCCATGCCCAGGCCATACCCCAGACCAATGAAACCAGATTCTCTGGGAGTGGGGCGGGCATGGGTATTTTTAGCACTCCCCCTCTGCTGAGTCCGATGTGCAACTGGACTTGAGAATCACTGACTGATCCTATTGTCCCGGAGATCCAGACACAGACTCCTATACTCCATTGTGGAAAGGAGACCAAGGGTCATTATTGCCCCGTCATAGAGCAATGAAGACTAGGGCTCAGGAAGGCCAAGGGACTTGCTGCTATGAGGAAGGGCCACAAACAGAATCCAAAACTCCCAACTGGGGAGCAGCCATTTCCTGGCTTGGTGCAGTCCTACTGTGTGCCAGCCACTGAGCTGCCTATTAACAAGAATGGAGAGGATGCGGGTAGTCACGCTGTCCTACTAACAGCATAAGGTGTCATGGAGCCCAGACGAGGGAGATGGGGAAGGCCTTTTTATTTGTGAGCTGAATCTTTTGTGAGCTGAATCTTGATGCAAAGACGTTAAGTGATGGTGAGGCCTGGTGAAGGAAGTGCAGAGGTCCCGCTTGGATAATAAGGGTTTGGGGATTGATCATAAAATGTTCTCAAGCCAGTGAAGACCATTTCAACGGGCCGCATCGATCTGTGCTTGGAAGGCTCTTCAAACCTGGCCAGTTTTTGCCTGCGACCACTCACAGAATACCTTACGTCATTCTAGCTGCAAACATTTGGCCAGTAGTTCCCAGACTTGAAGGGGCAGCAGAGTCACCTGGGATGCTCCTTAAAAGACATCTCTCAAGGCTCCACCCCCCAGAGTGCCTGATTAGTAGGTCTGAGGTGGGACAGGAGAGTCAGCAGGTCTAACAACTTCCCAGGTGAAGCTGATGTCCTGGTTTGGGACCACATTTTGAGAACCACTCAGGCCTGGTGACCAGTTAGGAGGCTGAAGAAACACCCAGGGTCCTCCACCTGCAGCCAGCAAATATTTGTTTTATATCAGCAGTGGAAATAAACCACTCAGGCTGGTTTGAAATTTTTTGAGCTATTAAGATACCGCTTAGTAGTCCCGTCTAGCAAAAGTCTTTGTTGTCTGGGAAGATATGTATCTGCTTAAGTACGATCCATTTTTCCAGAGAAATGAGAAGAAAGAGGTTTATGTCCAAAAAGATTCTGGTGCTCAAAATATATGAACTGAGCAGAAACTACAGAACTATAGATGAAGCTATCAAGGAGGCCTTAATCTCTGTCGTTAGAACTGTCCAGACAGTGGAACTTAAATATAATGAGAGACCTCGTATTTCATTGTGGCTTACAAGGTAGCTTCTAATTTATTCCCATTTTGCCAGTGAAGAAACTGAGGCTCAGAAGGCTTTAAGCAGCTTAAAGAAGGTCAGAGAACCAGCCAGTGACAAGGTTGAGGATGCACAATCCAAGTCATGGTCAAGGGGAACAAGGCCTCCCTAGAGGGCTGTTGTGAGGGTTCTGAGAGGAGAGCCTTGCCTCTTCGCCACACCTCATCTGCACTTCCTAGACTCGAAGTAAGACTGGGTTAGGGGTGAAGGAGCCCAGCACCCCTTCCTCTGAAGAGCGGACTCGGCACAGGTCTCCTGGCTCAGCATCAGGGAGAAACAGGGAAGACCCGTGCCCTCTGTTCCTCTCGGTGACCATGGATACATAACTCCACACATTCTAATGTAAAGAGAAGTTCCTTCTGGCTTCTGGGATCTGCTCAGACCTCCTGCTTCCCCATCCTTTATTTTACAATGCGGGAGCAAACCCGACTGGATTTTGCCACCAGTCAGGCTCTGGGTCAGCAAAAGAACTAGAACAAAATTGCTCATAGTGATCATGGCGAGGCAGTTAAACAGTGCTTGCTCCTAAAGTCACTTCCTGTAGCTTGCTTAGCATAAGAGGGAGGGCCAAGTTGCCTCACCTGCCTTCTTCAGTTCCCTGTCTGTAAAACAGCGATGAGAGGGCTCCCCCCAACTCCCCTACCCCACCCTAACACCCAATCCTCCCAGGTTATTGCGAGGATTCAATAAATCAACTGTTAGCGGTCTGCAAAGCAACAGGGCACAAAGCAGCAGCAGCATGCGCTGGAAACGCCAACTTCCAAGCCCCACGGCAGCCCTACTGACACAGACTGGGTGTGTGGGTGGGAGTGAGGGAGTGGGACCCAGCTTAACAAATCCTCCAGGTGATTCTGATGCTTCCCCAAGCTTGAGAATCACTGCTCTAGAATGTAAGCTCCATGAGGACAGGATTTTTGATGGCTTAATCACTGCCAAATCCCCAGTGCTGGAACAATGTCTGGCATATTACAGACACTCTATTCGTTTACAGGCAGTCAATAAATATTTCTAAGTTGAGTCCAGATGAAACAGGAGAGGAAACAAACCAAGGTTCAGAGAGCCTGGCATTTCTATTTGCACAGTTTGATGACTGTCTCTCACTAATTTGTAGTAAATGTTATGAGTTGGAGACTGTCTTATGTCGCCCTTGCATTCCCAGCACTTAGCCCGGTGCCCAGCTCATCCTCACAGGCTCTGGGTAACACCCAAGGGAAGGCGCAAAGGTCTCTCAGATCCAAAGCCCAAGTTCACACAGCAACTACCAACAGGTGTCCTCCAGCTTCCTAAGATGGGTCAAAGAATTCTAGCAAATACCAAGCCCCCAGTCAGAATGTAATTTATCTGTTTAACTGTTTGCCCATTTCCCTGGCCCGAGGGTACACCCCATTATAGCAGGGACTTTGCTCTCATCCTTGGTTAGGGCAACGGAGCCTGAAGCCCAGTAGGCACTCAATAAATACCTGCTGAATGAATGGCCAACCCCTGGCTGGGTGGGACACGATAAACACCAATGCCCTTCTGCACCACCTCCATGCTAAAATCAGCAGGTTCTCAAACAGCTCTCCAACAGGGCACAGGGAAGCACAAGTGAAGGGCCAGGATATCAGAGCAGTCACCAATGAATTCCAGAGACCTCCAGTTCCCACAGCAGCCGTTTTCACTCAGCCATGACCACTGCAACTCATTATCCCTGCTTCACACACTGCCCTGGTGCCAGCTCCCTGGCAAGAGTCACTTTACTTCAGAAATTCCAAACGAGGGCTTGCCTCTGATAAGACTAGGGGGAAAAGAATTTATTGGTTTATTTACACAATGAGTGCCCCAAGGTGGTTTGCAAACTCTGATGTCAAGGCGGCTCAGGTGAGCCCTGCTTCAGCAGGAAAAAACTTGAGTTGGCAAGGAAGGGACAATGGTTCTCGTTTCTCTACCAAGGGAAAGAAGGGTAAACTAGCATAACTAGTCACAGCTCCCATCTGAAAGCCTGGTGTGTACCAGGCACTGGGTAAGACCCACCATGTCTGAGGTCCTTTCATCTCCCCACAACCCTCTGGGGTAGGTAGGTCCTACACTTACCCGTGTTTTACACAGTAGAGAAGGAACTTGTTCAAGGTGACTTACTATATGTAAATGACAGAGACGGGACTTGGTGTCCTCTGGAGATCGTTAGGAAGGCCTTACCTATTGCAGGGAACAGTGTGGTATGTCAAACCAAAGTTCGGCTGGAACCACACAAACATTTTCCTCCACAGTGAGCAAGGTATATATGCTGATAGATGTGTTGTTTATTTCTCTGTAGTTACAAAGGTCCCTTTTCCTTTGCTCCCTTCCCCTCTTCCCTTCCCCTCTCCAAATTCACTGAAAAAGACTGCAGTGGTGCAAAGAGTAAGGCTTTGAAATCAGAAGGACCTAGATTCAGATTCCAACTCGGCCCCTTTCTACCTCTATGAACTTGAGTTTGTCACTTGGCGGTTCTTTTTTTTTTTTTTTGCGGTACGTGGGCCTCTCACTGTTGTGGCCTCTCCCGTTGCGGAGCACAGGCTCCGGATGCGCAGGCTCAGCGGCCATGGCTCACGGGCCCAGCTGCTCTGCGGCATGTGGGATCTTCCCGGACCGGGGCACGAACCCGTGTCCCTGCATCGGCAGGCGGACTCTCAACCACTGCGCCACCAGGGAAGCCCCACTTGGCGGTTCTTAACCTCAGTTTTCTCATCTGCAAAATGCCACAAAAATACCATGAGCCACAAACTGTGTTTGGCCCACGCGAGCTACTGGCTAAAGATGACTAAATATAACTATTAGCATCGTGATCACCAGAGGCCAGTTATGGTTGTCGCTGTTAGTGATACAAATGCACGTGTAAGAAATTCCTGGACTAGAACCCGACTCGTGGTCCTGGCTGGAGATGGAGCTCAACAGTGAGGGTGTGAGGCGACTGCTTGGCAAGTACAAGTTCAGGGATCTAACTGTGGAAGAACTGAAGACTGTAAATATGTTTTTCCCACATTTCAGATATTCCGTGGATACCTATGTTTTCAAAGATAGTTCCCAGAAAAACCTGCTGAATTTCACTGGCACTATTCCTGTGATGTATCAGGCCTAAATCTGTCATTGTTGGATGAATTAAAGAAATGATTGCCAAGTTTCAAGAAGAACTTCCCCTGTATTCTCTGCCATCATCTGATGTGGCGCAGCAGGCAGACTTGCTAGCCTATGTTGCAAAAATCACTGAAGGTGTCTCAGATATAAATTCAAAGAACTGGGCAAACCGTGAGAATAAAACAGTCAATAAAATTACCGCGGTTGGCGGTGGAGAACTGGGAATTGCCTGCACATTAGCAATTTCAGCAACGGTGGTGATCTGCACAGTCAACTCTCTGGGTAGTTCTCAGTCCTACCTCGACGTGGTACAGAGAAATGTGGATATGTTCAGAGCCTTTGTTGCAGCTCTGGGACATTATCGTCCACACGGCATCCTGCTCGTTGCATCTCAACCAGTGGAAATCATGACCTATGTGACGCGGAAACTGAGTGCATTTCCTGCAAATCGAGTGATTGGAATTGGTTGCAATGTGGATTCACAGAGATTACAATGTATTATTACAAATGTTTTGAAGGTACAGACTTCAGCGAGGGAAGTATGGGTTATTGGTGAGCAGGGAGAAGACGAAACCTCATCTTCTGCCATTCTGACAAGCATTTTATGCTAGTGAGATGATCAACTTGCAGCTTCCCGAAGGGTTCATGCACTCTCATGCCGCCTTGCCTTTGCACCTGATGCTTCCTTTCCCAGAACATTCATTAATTTGGCTAAGTCCTGCTTACCCTTCAAGACTGGGCTTGAGGGCTTCCCTGGTGGCACAGTGGTTAAGAATCTGCCTGCCAGTGCAGGGGACACGGGTTCGAGCCCTGGTCCTGGAAGATCCCGCATGCCGCGGAGCAGCTAAGTCCGTGCGCCACAACTACTGAGCCTGCGCTCTAGAGCCCGTGAGCCACAGCTACTGAGCCCGCGTGCCGCAACTACTGAAGCCCGCGTGCCTAGAGCCCGTGCTCCGCAACAAGAAAAGACACCGCAGTGAGAAGCCGGTGCACTGCAACAAAGAGTAAGTAGCCCCTGCTCGCCGCAACTAGAGAAAGCCCGCGCATAACAACGGAGACCCAGTGCAGCCAAAAATAAACAAATAAAAATAAATAAATAAATTTATCAAAAAAAAAAAAAAAAAAGACTGGGCTTGAGTGCCACCTCTCCCAGGAAGCCTTCCCTAATTCTCCAGGTTAAGTAAGTTCATGCCTCTATTATAACCACTATCACACTGTGTTATAATTGCATATTTACTTGTCTCTTCACCCCGACAGACTGTAAACTCCTTGAGCTTAGAACGGCCTCAGTAAATACGTTTTGAAATTAATGAATGATCCTGATACCACCTTGTTGTATCCAAAGGTCATTCATACAATGCCCCACCAAATTAGTCAGTAGAACATGTGCTTTGGAGCTGCTATTTTTAGCTGTGATATTGAAATCATATGTAAACTGCAGATAACTCCTTCAGAATGGTGTTTTAGAAACCCAAGGGCTGGACCTCAAAACAGAGTGTTAGGTCATCTGCTTTGGGCATCAATCTTACCTATAGGATAGGTGTTATATGTAATGGAAAAGAGAGATCACGTGGTCATTTTTTATTAAAATTTTTGGGGTCAGGGGATTACTGTTTTTAAGGAGTAGAACCAGAAAGATTAGGATTGATTAGATGCATTATTTGAAAGGGATTCTTAAACTAGGATAAATATACATTTAGGAAGTGTGAAGGGTTGGGCAGTAAATGAACAAAAAAAATGAAATAATTCAGTCCATCTATAAACTTAACTGAAAATCCTAATGACTGTGTCAGAAGCAAATTTGAACACAGTGAAGCTTTCTCCCTCTCTCCAAACATTGTTTTCTCGTGGCTCTTATAAGTCCAAACTCAGAGGAAAGATAAAACGTGATTATGTGTGTAATATACAATGGCAGTAATACTCATAATTAAATTCCAGACTTCGTTGTGTCTTTTGTCTTTTCTTATACCTACCTTGCCCTTTTTATTTATCTTTCCAAGGTCTGTGAATGCTGTGTTTCATTTAGCAGACATTTCTCTGCAATTTTCTCTATATCGTGAATATACTAATAATGTGCCAAAATTTTGTTTTACAAAATGATTCATGTATAGCCCTTCCATTCAAGTGAAACATTTTTTAAAACCCCTTAATTCGTCCACATGTATTTATATTTTTCATGGAACAGTTTTTGGGTTTGCTTCTTTTTTTCACTTAACCTAAAAACTTTTAAAACTTTAGAAATTCCTGGACTACACAACGCCATGCTCAGAGAGCCCTAACTATCCAAGAAAAGCCACGACAGATGCAGGATTGGAAGGCTGTCCCAGGGTCATCTCATCCTAGCAGACACCTGATGCCTGGATCTTGATACTTCATCATCCTTCCAAGTCAGGTATCAGTCAGTGGATCCTAAGGGCATCCCAGAGACAAATCAAACAAGTAAGCGCCACTGGGCGGGGAGGAAGCCAGCATGGGGACAGTCTGGCTGCCACCAAACCAGGCCCGGCAACAGCAGGCAGCCGGCTGGGGAAGGTCAGCAGCTGCCGTTGGCCTGGTGTCCTGGCTGCCAGAGAGTGATGAATGGAGCAGGGGAAGAAAAAAGCCAACAAAGGTGTCCCTAATCTTGATGCGGCTTCATGTTTTTTTTCTTTTTTTTCTGGCTGACCATTGAAGGAGAACTTAAGCCTCGGTCCTTTTTCTTTGGCAGACATTTGAAACTGAAAGATCCCATTTCTCTCCAATGGTGAGATGTCATGGGTAGAAGCATTGAAGAGGCAATGGGGGTGGAGGTAACCCACTGCACTTGTCCTTTTCTTCCCTCCTCCCTGCTCTCTCTACTCCACACACTCCCTCTCCCCTGTCTAGCATCTTTACGGAATGTTCTGCGTTCCCCCCACACAACAACAGTGAACGCCCCCCTTTATTTTGGCAGGAGCTTGTCTGCTCAGGAGCTGGAGGCTTAATGGCCCGCTGGTGAAGGTTAAATAACAAAACGCCACTGTATCCAGTTTCTGAGTGTTCTCTTCTTTTATCTCACTCTGAAACAGGGATTCAGGGCAGCCGAGAAGCTTGTCAGTAGCAGTAACTAGAGCCTCTACCTGTTCCACCTAAAGGTGTGTGGCCCACTGGCCCGTCCGTGCTGGGAGAGGCACGGCATGCATTTTTCACCCAGACTCAGCCCCGATCCAGCCCTCAGCCCTGTCCAAGTGGAAGTACTAGGAGATGCTACCCAGGCCATTTCTCCAAGAGGAGTGGGTTTCTCTTATCCAGGGCCCCTCGCTGAGCCAGGGGCAGATCCCCATAGCCTGGAGGCAGACGTGGCTGGAGACACTCGGCACAGACAAGCTGACTGCAGTGAAGTTGGCACCCCCTGCAAATGCTGCCAAAACCCGACTGAGGCTTCCTGCATCCAGAGAGTTCTGCAGCAGCATGCCGGCCACGTTCCAACTCCCACTTATTCTAGCCTCGTCTCTCCTTATGTGCACCTGAGCTTGGCGTTCCAACCTTCCCAGTAACCAAGGCAACCTGATTCGCTTCTCTTCAAAAGGGCAGTGTTGCACAGCTCCCAGGGATCCCAGGGGAGTGGGGAATCAGGTCAGTTTGGCGAGGCCAAAAGCGGGAGGGGTGGTGACAGGGAGGCGCTGCCTTGGCTACTAAGTCCCTGGCCTTTGGGAGCATTTACCCAAGAGACTCGGGAACGACTTTGAACTCTCTCTCTCCACACACCGCATCCTTCAGAGTTTCTCTGCCTCCTTCTCTGTTCTTTCCCTCCCTCCCTCCCAGAGCTCTGGTTAGCTGGCTGCTCCCAGAAGGTAGACTTTGTGCCCGATAGTCTCCTAGGCTGCCATGTGGATCTCATTGGCTTCTCTGATTAAGCCTCCTTGGCAAAACATCTTTCCCGGAGATCCACAGCAGGCTCGCCTCAATTTAGGAGTAAATGGTAACTTTCCAGCCCAGCTTGTCAACAGGGCATCTGGAGCCCTGAAATGGCAATAGCTAATTCGAGTGTGGATTCAGGAGCTCAACCAGCTGGGCCCCAATCCTGGGTGCATCACCTACTGGTGGTGACCTTGAGCAAATATAAATTCTTAACCTTTCTAAATCGCGGTTTCCTTATCTGAGGATGGAGAAAATAACAGTACTTACCTTATATGGTTGGCAAAAGGATTAAATGAGATCATAATATAAAACACTTGGTGCACAGCACAGAATACATATTAGGAGACTTAGCATTTATTATTATTTTATTCATTTGTGGGTTCCAATGCCTCTTATTTCTTCCTGTTAGCTAGACTAGTGCTTTTTAACCTTATTTCTTTCTTAACGAATGACGTAAGATATTCCCGTGCATTGAAGACTCCCATGAAATGTGTAGATCATAAATTCAAGCCTTGGAAGGAGAAGAAAAGCCCTCTAATAATTGTAAAGGCCCAAGCTAAAGGTATTGGTGGATCATTAAAAGCAGAAGCACAGGGCTTCCCTGGTGGCGCAGTGGTTGAGAGTCCGCCTGCCGATGCAGGGGACACGGATTCATGCCCCAGTCTGGGAAGATCCCACATGCCGCGGAGCGGCTGGGCCCGTGAGCCATGGCCGCTGAGCCTGCGCGTCCGGAGCCTGTGCTCCGCAACGTGAGAGGCCACAACAGTGAGAGGCCCGTGTACCGCAAAAAAAAAAAAAAAAAAAAAAGCAGAAGCGTGGAGAATACAGGCTTTGGGTAAATTCCCTAGCAGGCTGGTTATAATTCCCACTTAAGAAAGCTTGTCAGAATGTAAATTGGTGGAAAGTGACATTAGTCTGACAATAACCTTAAATCTATTTAAATTGATTATAAAAACAGTAATGCACTTGCAATTGCTGGTACTTTAACTGGTCAACATATAACACATTCCTACGACACGAGTCAGAAATGATTGCAATGCTATGAAAGAAACTTGCTGGTCTGCATAGTCAAAAAGGATTACAAAGAATAAACCACAAGCATAAAATATTCCCAAATTATTACCATGGATGAGAAGAAACTGGGTCTGATTTCTAGGGAAAAGTTTACATAAAAGAAAGAAGAAAGGAGACCTCTACTAGAGACCCAAGGCTGACATTTGCTGTGCGACCTTGGGCAAGTCACCAGTCTCTGAGTCTGTTTCATCAGTGAAATGAAAGGGCTGGATTACATGACCAGAAAGGTCCATCCCAGCTGCAAACTGCTACAGAGCTGGATGGAGACTCAGTCTCCACTTGACTTAAGTATTTCCTAAGTACTTCCTAGTAAAAGCCAAAAGGTTTGGCATTCCCAAGTGTCTCCTGTATGTTAGGTTCTGTGCTAGATGCCCTACATGATTTAACTTATTTCATGCTCATAATGGCCCTTGACAGTTTATGCGCATCACCCCATCCTAGAGAAGACAAAATCAAGGCTCAGAGAGAATATGTAATTTGCCAAGGTCACTCAGGCAGCAAGCAGCCGATCCAAGATGCCAGGATTCAAAGACTCAACCTCTTTCCATTTTCTACACCACTCGCTGGATAGCCATGGCCTGGCGACACCAGAATGGCAGCAGGTAACTGAAATCATGCCCGTGCTGGCTCCATTCCCCAAGGCCAAATTCCTTAGGCGGTGGAGCAGAGGTCTTAATTCAGCAACGGAGTCCAGGCAGCTGAGTGGTTAGAAATTTGGGCTCTGGAGTCGGCATGCCTGGCATTCCCATCTCAGCTCCTCAGAAGCTGAGTGGCTTTCCCCAAACTTAGCCCCCCTGAGGCTCGGGTTTCTCAGGCAGATAACCTATTCCCAGGGTTGTTAGGGGGATTAAAAGAAGTTATCCGTGTAAAGCTCTCAGCAGACTACCTGAATATAGTAAATGCTCAATCATTATGTCCTACCTAGCTAAGCAGGAGGGCATACAGGTAGTGACGAGCAGTTTTTAAGTTAATCTCTGGCAGGGGTTATGAACCCGGGGTCTACAAACGCCCTGAAATTATGTGCCAAAAGCTGTGTTCATGCTTTTCTTCAGGAAACATCCTTAACCTTTGTCAGATTCTTATAAGGGTCTGTAACCAGAAGGAGATTAAGATCTTTTGCCTGCTGTAGACCCAACGTCTTACACTATGAATCATTCCTGAAATAACAGCGTTGGCAAAAATTCCTCCTCAAATCATGAGAGAAGTTGCTGGGTTCTCTCAACATGGCCTCCCAGACACGTGGGCCTCTAGCACTGATCACACAGCCCCAGAAACTGTGCCCACAGAGCTCCCAGGTGGTTCCTAGAAGAAGGTCAGAAGACAAACCCCCCAATGAGCAGGAATTAGGCTTCAGGAACCTTCCCCAGCAGGGCCAGTTCCAACAATCCATTCTTCCTCGGAGAACAATCAGTGTGTTTGTTGTTGCATACCTCTAAGTTAAATATACCCGGAATGCTGGCTCTTCGCTGGAAGCTCCCAGAAGCACCCAGGGTTACTCTGCTAAAGGCACGCTGCTCCACAGCCCGATATGCAGCACCTGATTCCCCACAGACCTGTCACCTTCTCAGACCAGCCTTGCCTCAGGAGGAGCCCGTGGTGCCGTTGGAGCCTTTGGCCCAGTAGGCAGTGCCCGAGCTGCCCACTGGCCCCTCTCCGGTTGTTGGGACAACCATCCTCAGGAATTTCGGCCTCCCTGTCTTCCCCTGGGTGAGAAGGGGAGAGAGCTGGCAACCCCCCAGTGAAAGGGGAAGCTGAAAACTGGATTCCCTACCCCCAGCAGCCTCCAAGCCGGACAGCACACAAAACAGCTCAGGCCCAGAGAGGGGAACGCGCCAGGACATTCTTCAGGGTTGGTGACCCGAGACACTATTCTGTTCTCTGCGGCTAAGAAATCACTTTTCTGACTGAAGGACCATTTGACTGACTTCTTTTAAATTCAGGGGAATGGGCAGGTGTATCTCCTTGATTCAGATAAGGAAAAAAACCAAGACAAATGGGCGCGCGTGCACGCACACACACGCACTCAAGGAGCAGAATCTTTTTTTAAAAAAATTTTTATGTGATATTTTGTTTCATAGCATTAACCAGCTGCAGAGATGTAACTGCCTTGGCAGAATTTCTCTCCCCTAACCTCACCACCCCAAAGAAGCCTGGCGCTTTTCAGCCTTGTTAAATGTTCTCCTCCTCTCAGTCCCCTCACCCTCCTGCCTGCCGTCCCCCCTCCCAATTCTGCCATGGAGTCAGGAGGGAGAAGGCGAGATCAAGCCCGAATCAGCGAAATCCTATCTGAGAACTGGCAGGGGGCTTAGAGACATCTCATCAACCTTCTTCTCTCACCGAAGGAGCACTTGCACCTCAGAGAGGTCAAGCGATTTGCCTGAGGCCACACAGGTAGGACGAGAAGGCAAAACTCCCTTCTGGGGTGTGCAGGAGGGAATTCCAGGGAGTCAGAAGTGGATACCCTCTGCTCAGCTCTTTCCCCAAACTTTCAAAGTTGGCTCATCACAACAGTGAGCTCAGAACCCCTCAGCGCCCCAAGCTCAGGGGCCCTACCCGGGGCCGGTGCAGGTGGGATGACCAGCAGATATCAATACAAAGATGCAGCATTCAAACCAGTGGCCTACAAGGCAGAGAGAGTCAGCAGCTCCATGAAGTGCCAATATGTTTTTAACGCCTGCCAATCTGCCTAAAAACACAGGCTACACAGCCCTGTTGCTGGAGCTGTGGACAGGCCCCAGGAGTGAACTCAAATATAATGGCACTGTGGTTCCTCCCCTCCACTGTATTTTTAAAGGTTCCCTAGTACTGGGGGCAATAGATATTACTAGTTTCCCCTTTATGAAAGTGGCTAAAAAAAATTCAAATTGGGTTGATTTAAAGTCAAATATTAAGTAAGCAATAACACAGGTGGATATAGCAAAAAACGTGGTCCACATAATACTAAAATTTGGGAAATTATGCTCTAGTCAAGTCAGTATCCCACAGAAGCTATACTGCTTGCCCTCTTCCAAGGGTAAAAAATGACCGTTGTTTAAGAAGCTTTCTACAGCTATGTTATCCTCTCAGCACCCCAGAGAAGTTCCTAGATGCATGACCTGGGCCGAGTTAGCAGTGTCCTCAACATTCAACTGCTAACAGCACACTGGACTCGGTAGCTGCTGGGACCTAAAATACGGGAGGACACAGAAACTTGAACTTGTGCCTGTATTAGGAGAGGACAAGGGACTGTCCAGTTCACCAACACAGCAACAGAGTCCCTGGGGCAACTGACCCTGAGGCGGGCATGGGGAAGGAAAGTGAGTAGAACCACAAGTGTGGAGGTCAGAACTTCAGAGCCGGTAAAGAACTCGGCATAAGGCAGAGGGGTGGAAAGATCAAAACACAAGCAAATCGCACCTCCGGGCCTCAAAGTTTGTCTCACGTTTGAAAGTGGGAGTTGGGCCTTGATCTTCTATGTCCCTTCCAACTTTGAAGAGTTCCACTGTTGGGCTTCTCTGGTGGCGCAGTGGTTAAGAATCCGCCTACCAATACAGGGGACACGGGTTCCAGCCGTGGTCGGAGAAGATCCCACATGCCACGGAGCAACGAAGTCTGTGCGCCACAACTACTGAGCCTGCGCTCTAGAGCCCACACACCACAACTACTGAAGCCTGTGTGCCTAGAGCCCGTGCTCCGCAACAAGAGAAGCCACTGCGATGAGAAGCCCGCGCACCACAACGAAGGGTAGCCCCCGCTCGCGCCAACTAGAGAAAGCCCGCACGCAGCAACAAATACCCAACGCAGCCAAAAATAAAATAAATTAAATAAATAAATTTTTTTAAAAAGAGTTCCACTATTACTCCTTCCCTTCCAAGCAAATCATTTGTCTGACAAATAGGGAAACTGAGGCTCAGAGGTAAAAGCAGCTTGCCCACAGGACGCTCTCCAGCGTTAAAAATTTCTCTTCCGGATTAAATTGATGAGACATTCAGCGTGGTACTGAACGCAGAGGAGGTACCCAGTAAATGTTGAATGAATGAACCAAAGTGCTCACAGAAACCACGAGGAATCTCAGCTCACATTTTCTTTCCGCTTTTTCTCAACCTTCACCTCGTTACACACCCCATCCTGGACTTCTGGAACCTCCATCCCAACCCCACAGGATGAAGGGTCCAAACAATTCACCTCCATTGCTTTACAGGCACCTGACACCCAAGGTCACAGCGACCAGGTGAAAATTCCGCATTCCTGAGGCACTTTGACCACAGAGGTGACTGCGGTCCCAGAGGGTGGTCCTCCCCTCCCCACAGGATATTCATGGGGAGGGGGGTGCGTGTGTGCAAAGAAATGCCAAGCGGTCCAAACCAGGAGAAAGTCTGGAAGCTAAGAGCCACACACTCCACCTGCCTCAGCAAAAACAAATCCGGTGCTCCAGCCGGCCTGGTGCCCACCAAGGTCAGGAAGCGCTGGTGCAGGGCTGAGAAGCCGCGGTCCCCAGAGAAAGGGAGGGAGGAGAAAGAGGGATGGGCAGGGCTTTGCGGAGGCCTCTCACCTCCATCTACATCCTAACAGCTTCCAAGTTGCCGTGAGATTCCTGGAGAACCGGTCTCCCCGATCAGACCTCCCTCGCTCCTTCCTTTCCTTCCCTCTCTCGGCCTCCAGGCCCCCAGACTGCTCCCGTGCTCCTCTCAGAGCCGCGGAGACACCTGTCAAAAACCACACTCCAGACTGCCTTCCCCTGCACGCACGCAGTGTCCTTCCTCCAGCGGTCTCCCACTGAGTCCTGGGTGCCTGCCACCCGCTCCAAACCAGATGCTTCCCCATCCCCCCCCTCCTCCCCCACCCCGTGCTGGGGAAAGCCTTCCCGGGAAGCCCCAGCATCGCTCGGCTAGGTTGCTCCCACAGCCCCCGCCCGACCCAACTAAGGGGAAGCGGGGGGGGGGGGGGCGGGGGGCGGGGCTAGAGCTTAAGGTCAAAACTCCGGGCAGGTGCCGCCTGGGGCCTGAGTCCTCATCAGAGGAAGGCGGTGGCGGCAGCCCGGGCCAACTCACTTGGCCGTCCCCTCCTCCCGGCAGCCCACCCGGGCGGGAGCGGCGGTCCAGAAGGGGATGAAGGTGGAGCGTGTGGGGTGCGGGAAACCGAAGACGCTCGCCGAGCTCCTCGTTATCCCCTGCACAATCCCGGCTGGTGGCCCGTGGGGCAGGAGGGGGCCTCTCGGGGTCCTACCTGTCCCGCGGGTCGATCCAGCTGGTAGTGCGGCTCGTGTGGTCTATGTAGTAGACCTTGCCGTCGAAGTCGTGCGCCTCCTCCCAGCCGTCCGGCAGGGGCAGCTCCGGCCGGGGCATCTTCCCGAGCGCGGCCCGCGCTCCCCCATGCAGCTCCCGGCCGCCGCGGGGGCCCCCGGCTCAACGGCTCCGGCCGGCTCTTTTCGGCTCGGGCGGCCGCCGAGGCACCATGATCTGGGGAGTGGCGCCCGCGGACTGGGGGCCCTAGTGAGGGCCGGCCGGGGTGGCGGCGCTGTCCATGCGGCCCTGCGGCCCCGGCCCGGCGCCGCCCGCTCCTCCCGCCGCCGGCCCTCTCACGCTGCCATGTGCGTCCGCAGCGGCGCGGTGCGGGCCCGGGTGCGCGCCCCGCCGGCGTGGCAGAGCGAGTCGAGCGCAGCTGCCGCCTGCCCTCCTTCGCGGCGCGCGGCGCCCTTCAGCCTCCACGCCGCCGCCCGCCGCCCGCCGCCCGCCGCCCGCCGCCGCCGCCTCTTCCTCCCCCCAGCCGGGTGCTATCCCTCCTCTCAGCTCCGCCGTTCAGCGAACGCTCGGCTTGCGACTTCTGCCTCCGCCAGGTGCGGCTCGGGCGGTGCAGGTAACCGCGCTGCCCCGGAAACGGGAGGCGGAGCACCGGCCGCCAGGGTTCCCGCGTCCCCTCCCCGCGCCCAGCGCAGCGAGGGCGGGTCCTAGGGCCCGAGACGCGCCCCCTCGTGGGACAGTCCCAACCGCCGGCTGCTCCTGTCGGAGGAATGGGAGCCCGCCCCTTACCTGGGTCCCTGACCCAGACTGGCGCCCCAGGAGGCTAGAGCAAGACCCGCTCTCCCTCTGCTTCCGAACGCTCCTGGCTCTCTCCACTCCGAGGGTCCAGGCTCTTGCACAGGTGGCACCAAATCTTACAACTCCCCGCTTCTCTCATGTAGAATCAGGAGTCAGGCAAGAAGTGGTTAAATGGAAACATTCTTGCAAATCGGGGAACATAAGTTTTCCAGGATCTCTGATCCCTTCCCCCAACACACACACCATCTGTCTCCCTCTTATTCTATTCTTCTCCCCACGTTGTTTCACCCATCCCCCCACCCCTCGTATTTGCAAATGTAGCTGGCTTTTCCCCGGGACCGTAAAATTAGGAGTGCTATCAATCTACCCCACCCCCCTCGACCCCGGAGGACTTCCAGGCGGTGTCAGGGAAGCACTCTGTAAAAGTAATAGTAATGATATTGTTGTTGTTCATTAAATTGAATACTTAACCTGTCCCAGGCAGCTTCCCCTGCGTTCTCCTCTGCGATACTATTTGATATGTTATAGCTTTGGGGGAAGGGGGTTACGAAAAAGAAGAAAGCAAGCAAAGTAAAATTCCATGTTGAAAAAAAATGAGAAGAAAATTTAGAAATCAATATTGCTTGAGAAATTAAAAATTTGTAATTACTTAATTAAAGTTAAGGATCAACTGGCTGTCTATGTCTTCTGACTGTGTCTTTAACCATTTTTTTGCCCTGGATATATAGCGGGGAGGTGAACTGGAGGAATGAAGCCCAGTGTGGTGTATCCTTTTGTCTGAGCCCCACAGTCTCCCAGAGGAGCCAGCATTCTGTGTTGTATGGGCCAGGGTGTGCTGAGCAAAGGGGAGAATCCCATGTTTGTGGTCTCATCTTCTTTTGTTAGAGAAGCCCCACCATGGCAGCTCCTCACCTCCAAATGCCTTCTGCAAAGCCAGTTACTTCTTAAGGCCAGACTCATGGGCTCAGTATCTGGCCTTACCCTCCCTCCCTCATTCCATAGATGCCGTGCACAAAAGTCCAGAAATGTGGGCCTCAGACTGGCCTCACAACACCTAGAAGTAGGAATTCCCACTCCTTTTATGGGGAGATTCCCATAGCCCTCTGCACTGCCTCTGCTTGGGCCTCAACTTCACTATGTATAAAATCCTCACATTAGTGATGAGGGCAATAGCTCAAAATTAAAGTCAACACGGTGCTAGGTGCCTCACACGCAGGATCTCATGTAAGTGTCACAACACCACTCTGGAATAAGGAATACTACTTATTATACCCATTTCACTGATGAGAAAACTGAGGCTCCAAGATGCTATATTGTTGACCAGGGATACAGAGCTAATAAGTGAACCTAGGTCTGACTTCAGTACTCGTGCTCTCCACCATTAACCTATTCTTTCTTTCTTTTTTTTTAGTTACTCTGCAACTCCTGGACCTACCCATGGTCTGGATCTGGAATATCATGGATGCTTATTTCATAGTTATTTGGCTAAGAAGCAAAAGCTCTGGAACCAGTCTGTGTGGGTCTTAAACCCTCCCTATTTTCTAGCTGTGTGACCTTGAGTAACTTGCTTAACTGAAGTCCCAGTCTTAGGCCTGAAAGTCACCATAATAATATAGACTCTGTAGGGCTTGTCGTAAGGGCTACAGATGAGAAGTGTAGAGGGCTTGGCACTCCACAGTAAGCTGTCATCTCAGGGGCCTCCCTGTGGTACATTTGGAGCACCGTGTACACCCCTGTGAAACTGATGAAGTATTTTCTGTTCCAAACACAAGCCCATGTCCTTTCCCCGCCTGAAAATTGTGTGTGGTTGTTCGTGACAATCTTTGTAATTGCTGGTTTCATTTTTTTGTCTTGTTTTGCAACCATGCCTTCCCACCGGCTGATGTTGGTTGTGAAGGGAAAACCCCTTTTAGACCACCAAATCCAACTTTCCTTTTAGCCCAGGTGCCCAAGCCCTGGCATTTCCACATGACTTGTTCCTGCACATCTTTAGACCTGGGCTGGGAAGCAGGAAATTGAGACCAGAGCAGGAATCAGCTCCTTAAAGCCTTACTCTGTCCACCTTACCTCCACCCCCCACCTCCCCATGGCAGAAGAATCCTGGGTTATCTCCCAGAAGCTGCAAGCAGGGTGAGGTAATGAAACAGATGACTGCCTGCCCCATGTGATGGTGGGTGAATCATCCCTAGGCATTCCTTGAGGCTGAGGACCAACGTGAAAGGGATTAAAGGTAAAACCGGCTCAGCCATGTGATAGGGCAAATTGGACATTATTCTACAGGTGAATGAACTGCAGGAATCTGACAAGAAGCCCAGCCTCTCCCGGCCTTCCTCCTGGGGCTGCATCTGGCTGCTCTGGAGCTGAGTTGGGGCCGAGCAGAAGTGACCACAGGACAAGGCTTTCTTCGTTTGCTTTCACAACCGGGTCGCCCACCTGAACCTGAAAACAGGTTGTCTTGTTTTGTAAAAGACACCCACTGAAATCCTTTCCCCCACCGCAGCAGCAAAGGAGAACACGCACGTGTCTCAGAGAATCAGAGAGGCAGGGTAACATATTTCATGAAGATGGTAAGGAGGAGAAATTAGCTTAAAAAAAAAAAAAAAAAAACAGATATGCCAGCAGTACTTTCCTGTTAGCATCGACATTCTTCAAGGAAATGGAGGCTGTGGAAACCTCTGCGGAGATTTTTCTTCTGACTCCATGACTGTTCCTCCCTACATCATGCTTTGCCTCCCATGCATCCTGGAGGATGCACAGTTACGTTTATGTGACTGAGCCGATAATGTCCCCTTACTTTAGTTGTGCATTATGTGTGGTTCATAATTCGGCCCGTGTACTATTTTCTTTCTTTTTTAATAAATTTATTTATTTAATTTAATTTATCTATTTTGGCTGCGTTGGGCCTTCGTTGCTGCGCACAGGCTTTCTCTAGTTGCGACGAGTGGGGGCTACTCTTCCTTGCAGTGCGCGGGCTTCTCATTGCGGTGGCTTCTACTGTTGAGGAGCACGGGCTCTAGGCGCACGGGCTTCAGTAGTTGTGGCCCACGGACTTCAGTAGTTGTGGCATGCGGGCTCAGTAGCTGTGGCGCATGGGCTTAGTTGCTCTGCGGCATGTGGGATCTTCCCGGATCAGGGCTCAAATCCGTGTCCCCTGCATTGGCAGACGGATTCTTAACCCCTGCGCCACCAGGGAAGCCCCGTGAACTATTTTTTTTCAATGATGGGAAACCATGTCCTAAGCCAGGGAAAATTAGGGTGCAGAAAACCTTGGTGATATGAGAGCTGAGACAGAAGAGGTGGTTTCTCATTTATCTCTGGGTCCTCAGTGTTTAATACAGAGCTTGAAAATACATCGAAATAAGTCTAGCACAGTCAACTCATTTTACAAATCGATGGAGTTTCTATGAATAATGACTCATTGCCCTGGTTCTCATTAGTCCTATTTTACAGATGTGTAAACTGAGACTCAAGAGGCGAAGGGCTTTTCTATAGTGACATGGTAAATAATAGAGCCAAGAGTCCAACACAGCTCCTCCCAACTGGTTTTTTGCTCCTGAATTCATGGCAGTGTAGGATCTAGAATGCCATTGAAGAAGGAACTTCAGGTTATAAACAGTCTGGTTGGAAGGGGGTGGAGGAGCAGCCAGGAGACTACTAGTCTTGAACTCCTGCTTTCAGTCAGATTGCATATCTGTTGGAGTGGCTGCAGGTGGGAGAGGGCATGCTGAGGCCATAGATGAGTTCACAATGAAAAGGCAGAGTTGAGGTGTGGGTTCTGAATTCCAAGCTGAAGATAGACCAACCTGGTTCTCAACCTCCACCAATGCTGTCAACAAGACCCACCTGGGGCTTAGATAGCAGAGGATTTAACAGGCTGAGCTGTCTCTGTGGAAGGAGGGGCACTTTTCTCCCTATGCCACCTTTTTCTTGCTGGTCCATTCATTCACTGAACTGGATTTCTTTGGGACAGGAGGTTACCCTGGGACTGGCAGGAGAGGTTTCCACTCTCCCATCCAAGAGGCCTCTGTGTACTGGGGGCTGGGAGCTGTTGTGTCTTTCACCAACGACGAAATGGATTATGCACTGAAGGAGAAGGTAAAGATGAAATCTCAGTTTTGAGAGTCCGGGTGTGGAGGAGAAAGAAAGGGTGTGAACAGAGGGAGGGAGTTCCTGCAAAGCACTGCTTTCCTCCACATCTACCCCAACCGCAGAAGAGGAGCCCTGGTGGGAAGCAGGGGAGGGGGTGGAAGCACAGTAACCAGTGGGCTGGCTGAAAGAAGCCTCTCTTGGGTACTTATAGAGCTTGCATCTCCATGGTACCCAGGCACTTAAATTAAAC
The DNA here is from genome assembly GCF_005190385.1 of Monodon monoceros. Lineage (NCBI taxonomy): Eukaryota > Metazoa > Chordata > Mammalia > Artiodactyla > Monodontidae > Monodon > Monodon monoceros. The sequence continues at coordinate 143,326,666 of NW_021703768.1, read as the reverse complement.
TCCAGCCCAACTGCTTAGAGACTGGTGGAATGAAATGCTCTTTACCTGTCCTCTGCTCACCGTTTGATGCCTCATTGTCAGAATTTTAGATGAGCAAACTGAGTGAGTTTTATAAGATGCTATCAAGAAGGGTGTAGGGTTTGGGGCTAAAACCCAGATAACTTGCCTTAACATGGGGGCTGGGTAGAGTAGTGGAAAATACACAGGCAGAAAAAAAAATCCGTGTGTGAAATTGGGCTCTCCATCATGGTTGCTGTGTGACTTTGGGTATGAGACAGTACATTTTTGAGCCTCAGTTTTCTCATCTGTGAAATGAGAGGACAATATCCACCTCACTGTCCACTTGTGACAACTAAACGAGATGATGTATGTAAAGTGCTAGCTCAGCCGCTGAAACACAGGGGTTCTTTTAAAGGTGGTCCCTTACCTCCTTAGCTCTTTACTCATTTATTCAACAAGACTTTTGTCTGTCAACTGTACCAGACAATGGGTCAAGCCCTCGGGACACAGGGTTGTTTCTGGTCTCAGGGCAAGGACAGTTTAGTCGGGGAGATATACAAGTCAACAAATCAATAAATATTTGCATGTTGGGATTGATAGCAAGAAGAAAACAGCATGCTATGACAAAATATCTTAGGGTGGGGACTGGCCCAGAGGAGAAGACCCTTCTGAGAAACTGACATTTAAGCAGAAACCTGAAGTAGCCAGCAATGTAAACAGGCCAAGAATGGGCATTCCAGGCTAAGGGAGCAGCAGGTAGAAAGGACCCAAAGATTTGGTGTGTTCAACACATCCAAAGAACCCTGTTTCCATTCCACTGTAAACTGTAGGAGGTTGTTTTTAAGGAGGGATCCAAGCTAAGCAGTGGTGTCCTAAAATCTTGCAAGGTTCTCTGACCCCAATCACATGGCTTCCTGCACGGTCATTGACATCCTGATCTGGGCTAAACAGAGTCCCTGCCCCCCAGCCCCTGTTCCTCAGCTGCAGAAGCCTCTAAATGTCCAAGACAGCCTAGTAAAGTTTGGATACTTTACTTACTCTATCTTTAGTTTTCAGAAGGTGTTATGTGTCTCGATGTGGATTTGAGGGGGTTTATCTTCTTTGGCATTTACTTAGCTTCTTAAATCTGTTGTCTGATGATTCCTGTCAAAGTTGGGAAGTTTCCAGCCATTATTTCTGAGTCCTTTTTCAGTCTACCCTCTTTCTCCTCTCCTCCTGGGACTCTCATCTTTAGTTACAGTCCTTCAGGTCCCTGGGGCTCTTGTTAATTAAAAAAATTTTTTTCAGTCTATGTTCTCTCTGTTGTTCAGATTAGCTCATTTCCATTGTTCTATCTTCTAGCTCACAGTTCTTTCCTCTGTCCCTTCCATTCTGCTCTTGAACACATCCACTGCGCTTTTCATTTCAGTTGTTATGTTTTGTTTTTAGTTCACATGTTTCCATTTGGTTCTCCTTTATGTTTTGCTAAGATGTTCTGTTTCCATGCTGAGGCTTTCTGTTTCTCCATTTCTGTCAAGTGTGTTGATAAATGCTCATTGAAGCATTTTTATCATGGCTGTTCTAAAATCTTTGTTAGATAATTCTAAACCTCTTCTTTTGTTGCTGGGAGGGCATCTATTGACTATCTTTTTTCACTCGGTTTGAGATCTTCCTGGTTCTTGGTATGACGAATGATTTTTGACTGAAACCAGGACATTTTTATATGTTCTGAAACTCTGGATCTTAGGTAAACCAGTTTTAGCTGGTTTGCTCTGATACCATTCCAGCAGGGGAATGGGGCAGGGGGCATACCTCATTATTGCCAGGTGGAGGTGAAAGTCCAATTACCCTCTTGGCCTTGTTGACACCTGGTTGGGGCGGGGGAAGCAGTCCACACTGCTCACTGGCCTTCTCTGACACCATCCCAGGGGAGTGTTGGGGCACCTCATCACAGCCTCTTTTTTTTTTTTTTTTTTTTGGCCTCACCACACAGCATGTAGGATCTTAGTTCTCCAACCAGGGATCGAACCTGTGCCCCCTGCAGTGGAAGCGTGGAGTCTTAACCACTGGACCACCAGGGAAGTCCCTCATCACAGTCTCTTGAGCGTGGAAGTTTAGGGTCCCTACTTGGCCTTTGCCTGTGTAGGTGAAAGTGTGGCCACAGTTTTTTTTCCATGGTATTTAGCTAGAGTAGGGTGGTTATTGTCTAAAAGTTTTTATTTGCTAGTCTACCCCTTTGCTAGGTCTTGGCTAGAGAGAGCAGGCTTTTGTTGAACTTCTTTTTGTTGGGACCATTGGCGTTTGTGGGTTTCTCCAGCACTCAGTCTGGGATATGGGAGGCAAAAAGAAAACCCAGAGAACTCATCACCATGCCATTCATTACTTTGGCTTTGCAGGCCATATGGTCAGTCTTTGTCAAAACGACTCACCTCCTCGGTTGTAGCTAAAAGCAGCCCTGGACAATCTGTTAACAAATGGTGTGGCTGTGTGCCAATAAAACTTTATTTCCAAAACAGGCCACTGGCCCTCAGGTTTGAATTTGCCCATCCCTGTTTTAAAATATTTTAATTACTGAGACTTGGGTCTCATCCTAGATTCTCACTTTTCTTTACTCCCTGTGTACACTCTGTCTACAAAAGCCTTGGATCCTATCTCCAAAATATGTGTCCGTTATCACCTCACACCAGTCAGAATGGCCATCATTAAAAACTCTACAAATAATAAATGCTGGAGAAGGTGTAGAGAAAAGGGAACCCTCCTACACTGTTGGTGGATATGTAAATTGGTGCAGCAACTATGGAAAACAGTGTGGAGGTTCCTTAAAAAACTAAAAATAGAACTACCATATGACCCAGCAATCCCACTACTGGGCATATATCTGGAGAAAACTCTAATTTGAAAAGATACTTGCACCCCAATGTTCATAGCAGCCCTATCTATAATAGCCGAGACATGGAAAAACCTAAGTGTCCATTGACAGAGGAATGGATAAAGAAGATGTGGTACATATAGACAATGGACTATTACTTAGCCATAAAAAGAATGAAATAATGCTATTCACAGCAACACAGATGGACCTAGAGATGATCATATTTAAATAAAATTTATTGGAGTATAGTTAATTTACAATGTTGTGTTTGTTTCAGGTGTACAGCAAAGTGAATCAGTTATACGTATACATATATCCACTCTTTTTTTGATTCTTTCCCCATATTGGCCATTGCAGAGTATTGAATAGAGTTCCCTATGCTGTATATACAGCAGGTGCTTATTAGTTATCTATTTTATATATAGTAATGTGTATATGTCAATCCCAAACTCCCAATTTATTCCCCCCCTTACTCCTTGGTAACCATAAATTTGTTTTCTACGTCTGTAATAGAGATTATCATATTTAGTGAAGTAAGTCAGACAGAGAAAGACAAATGTCACATCACTTATGTGTGGAATCTAAAAAAATTATACAAATGAACTTATTTACAGAACAGAAATAGACTCACAGACATAGAAAACGAACTTATGGTTACCAAAGGGGAAAGGAGGGGGGGAGGGATAAATTAGGAGTATGGGATTAACATATACACACTTCTATATATAACATAGATAATCTCTGTGATAACCTATATGGGAAAAGACTCTACAAAAATGAATATATGTATATGTATGACTGAATCACTTTACACCTGAAACAAACACAATATTGTAAATCAACTGTACTCCAGTAAAATTAAAAAAAAAAAAGACAACCAAGAAGGATTAAAAAAAAGACAATCAACAAGGACCTACTGTATACACAGGGAACTATATTCAATATTTTGTAATAACCTACAATGGAAAGGAATCTGAAAAAGAATATATGTATGTATAACTGAATCACTTTGCTGTACACTTGAAACCAACACACCATTGTAAATTAACTATACTTCCATTTAAAAAAAAATAGTTTGAAAAAATACAAAATCTGTCTGTTCCCCTCTCTCCATCTCCACTTCCACTGTCTTAGCTGCGGCCACTCCTCACCTGCATTATCAGCTTCCCAACTGCGTCTCCTCTGCCCCCTCGCCCCATCACTCTAGTGGGCCAGGACATCTGGGCGTGCTCCGGCCCTCAATAGCGCTTCACTGGTCTTAGGATAAAGTCCAGCACCTTACCATGTATTGTAAGGACCAGTTTACGGGGGTCCTCGTGTCCCCCATCCCCACCCCCAGAGCCTCAATTCCTTGCCTTCTCCCCTCACACCACACAATTGAGCTTGTGTATGTGACTTGCCCTGGGTCACCTCTTCTCACCTCTGGCCATTCACACAGCCTATTTCTCCTGTTAAGGATACCCCTCTTCTGTCTTCAGCTGGTGAATTCTCCTTCTTCAGCTTGTAGCTTAGATGGGACCTCTTCTCCACCGCCCAAGGTGGAGTTACATGTCCCTCCATCTATTATACCCTTTAGGAATCCAGCCTCATCAATTGATTTCCCTATTTCTCTCTCTTTCTCTCTCTCTCGTTGTTGTTTTTCCCTTCCCCAGCTAGACCATAAACCCTGTGACAGCAGGATGCTTTTTTTGTTTTTTAATATTTATTTGGCTGCGCCGGGTCTTAGTTGCAGCATACAGGATCTTTAGTTGTGCATGCGGGATCTAGTTCTCTGACCAGGGCATTGGGAGCACGGAGCCTTAACCACTGGACCACCAGGTAAGTCCCGAGCGCTGCTGGGTTGTTTTTCATCTTTCCCACATTTCCAGTACCCAGAACAGGCCCCGCCCAGACTGACCTGGATTTGCATTAGAGAACATGGGCTAAACCCTGATCAGGGGCCTAAGATTCCCTGACACCACCTTGTAACCACTTTTCCTGCTCGTAGGGAGCAGATGGCATTAAACTGTTGGAATAATTAGGAGTCCATATGCCCCTCTAAGAAATAATTTGCCCATCTGTGGTGAGGAATGAGAATTATGCAGCATCCAAGTGTCCTTATGGAAGGATTTGTCTTTTTATTTTGAATCTGAAGTTTCTTTCTCAAAAGTCTTTGAGAGCTCTATCTCTTTCTTTACATCTATCAAAACATTAGGAAGAAGCCAAATGCAGTGCATGATCCATGAGTATATCTCCTGGATTGCTTTAAAAAGAGCAAACCACAAAGAACATTCCTGGGACACTGGGGTAAAAGGGAATATGGAATGCATTTTAGACAATATTATCATGTTGGTGTTAACTATCTCAGGAGTGATGGTGGTATTGTAGTTATTGCAGGAGAATAGTCCTTGTTCTCAGGAGATAGAAGCTGAAACATTTAGCGGTGAAGTGTCACGATGTCTACAACTTACTTCAAATGGTTCAGGAACCATTTGAGCATTTCGGAGGAAGGGAGGGAGGGAGGGAGGGAGGGATGAAGAGAACGCAAATGTGGCAATATTGTTGAAAATCAGTAAATAATTTTTTTAAAAAAGGAACTGTATTTTATGTTTTATTCAACTCTCATCTCTGAGATGAGATGGCGTGGAATACACCTCGATAAATGTTAGCTAAACTGCAGCAGCGACAACTACTAGGCTGTCTAACAATGTGCACTGAACTGCTTTAGATGATCTGTTAAATTCCTCTCTATGAACTTCTGATATTAGGATTTGAGCGGCTTTATAACTAAAAAGCCCAGCGAACATCCATCTCTCCCCTAGTGAGCCGAATGGCCTGGGCTCTAGATAGATGTCACATAGCTTAACATTTTTATTGTAAAAGTCTTTATAAAGGAAAATAAGCTAAGGTAGGGAAGAAACTTGCCCGCCATATTCCAAATAAGGGAAAAGAAATCTGGGTTTGGGTGTGACCATGGGTCGCCATGTCTGAGCTGATCCAGATTAAGAAGGATGGAGGGGCTTCCCTGGTGGCGCAGTGGTTGAGAGTCCGCCTGCCGATGCAGGGGACATGGGTTCGCGCCCCGGTCCGGGAAGATCCCACATGCCGCGGAGCGGCTGGGCCCGTGAGCCATGGCTGCTGAGCCTGTGCGTCCGGAGCCTGTGCTCCGCAGCGGGAGAGGCCACAGCAGTGAGAGGCCCGCGTACCGCAAAAAAAAAAAAAAAAAAAAGAATGGAGACACTCTTTGGCTCATCTTCCGGGACAGCTCCCTGGATGTCCCTTTAAGAGCTCGGCTGCCAGTGGACTGCAGCCCCTCTGATGTCCACCCCCGACCCAACTCAATAACTGAAGCTGCCTGGGAGGCTGAAGACTTGCACCTGCATGAAATTAACAGGGATTCGGGGGCCTTTCCTGGCCTCAGTCTCCTGGTATCGTAGTTTTCATGTCCTGGTGATCAAACATAAGGTCCAGCCCGGGAAGCCCTCACATTTGGCAGCTCTTAAGGCAGTGGGACGGGCCTTCAGAGATTGGCCAGCCCTCTGACATGGGCCAGGGACCAGAGGATGGCATGAGAGCAGGCACGGGATGGGTTTGCCCTACACACAGCCTCCAAGGGAGCTCACCTCGTAAACAGTGGCTTCTCTGGGGGACAGCAGTGATAATAGTATCGATAGTGGCTGTGGATTGAGCACGTACCCTGTACCAGGCATCGAGCTGGCACGTCCCACATCCAGCCTCAAAATGTAAGTAACTCTGGGAATTCAGACCCAGGCCTGCCTGACATTAAATTCCAGGCTGCAGAGTAGCTGGTGTAACATAACCACCCCTCACCCCTGGGAATACAGAAGATTCTACCAGCACCTGAGATCTCGCGTCTGAGTGCTTGGTAAAGTTCTAGATTAATCTAATTACTGTTACTGTAAGGGCGCAAGGACTCAGAAGCCCTCCCCTCCACAGGTGTTCACCCTTAGCTCAGCTCCAGCACCGCTGAAGAGGAATTCATTTCCAATCAGCAAGTTAACAAGTAACGTGGTTGGCCCTCAATAGGGGCAAGGTTCACCCATGGCCTACCAGTGAGTGCCGGGATTGGGAAGCAGAATTATGGGGGAAGGTGGGGGGCAACTTCTGCCTCTGCTTGGAACCATCAGCATGGACGAGGTCCACTGCCTGCAGTTTGTCCAACAGAGCCCTCTCGTCGGCAGGGGGTCCAGGAACTCCCTTTGTCCAGGTGCTGGAGAAGCTCTCCATCTGTGCAGCAACCTCTTGAGAAGAGTCAGCTGGGGCTCCCATCATGAAGGGGGCTTCTGAGCCAGCAAGACGGCAAAGAGTAAGTGCAGCGAGTCTTTGGGGGAATGAATGAATGGGTTTATGCAGAAGCGAGTGACACGTGCCAGAGGCTAGGATTTACCTGTGACCAGGAGCTGATCCCAGAGCCTGATTCTTCAGCTTCACCTCTTGCACTAAAGGTGAGCTGGGCTGAGTTCTTCCCATCTCCAGCCAAGAACCAGGACCTGGAATGTGGGCTGTGTGTTTGGGGCAGTGTGCGTTTTGTGCCTGGATGTAGAGAGGGCATGTGTTCCTGCACGCTTAGGTCTCTGTGTAGTCAGCAGGGCAGTGGCTATTGCCGCAGAGGTCCTGGGTGCTGCTAAACTCAACAAGCAGGTGGCTTTCTTTTGTCTCCCCTCCCCTTGCTGTGCCCTTCAACAGGGATGCCAGCCTGGAAAACAAACAGCAGCTCACACGTGTATATATACACACACACACACAAACATACACATGCACACTCCATCATGCTTCTCCCCCTACTTCCCCCATCCCCCAGCAAAACACACAGTGAGGCACCTCTTCCGAGGAATCACCTGCGTTGGCTCTGCAGGTCCCAGGCATTTCCACAGCCACGCACATGCCCCCACTGCAGAGAACCACATGGGACTGGACAGTAGTTTTCCTGGGTAGTGGTCTATTTACAGGGAGATGGGTAGGGGGTGTCTTAGGTTGAGTTCCCTGGGGAAAAGATTCTGGGCTGGAGATTTGTGTGCAGGATGTTTCTTAGTGTGTCAGGCACAGCACCCAGGAGGGAGTGAGGGATGCAGGATTGGGCAGAGGGGGAGCTTGGGCTGCAATGCTGTAGCAGCGATGGCCTCAGCCAATCCCATTGGGAGCTCTGGAGCTGGGACAACTCTTCAGAGATATCGCTTACCCAGGTGAGCAGCCAGACCTTTGTAGCCCTCTATGGACCTGTCCCTGGATGTGGGCTTCCCACCTCACCACCACCCCCGGGGATAGGTGGTGTGACCTTGCCCTGGGCAGCTCCGTTCAGAGGGGGGCTTTATGAAGCGTCCACGGGCAGCATTCCCAGGCACAGGGAGAACCAATGCCTGGGAGCTAAAGGCAGGGATCTGCACTTGCTACAGGGGGTGGTCCACATCATGGTCTAAACTGTGATATTGTGAACTGGTTAAACACACCCTGAAAATTTGGAAGAACACAGAAAATGTTCTCTTGCTGCTTCTACCACAGTTATTATTATTAGTTAATTGTTTATTTATTTTACAGTGGTGCCAGGCCTGAGTTCTTGACCTTGGGTGTCCAAGTGCCCGTATCTTTGAAGTCAACAGAGAAAGCTTTTCTCCCTTGGGTTTCTCCTCTCTCTCCTCCTCTTAATGGCTCTTTGACATCTTTATTCTTTTTTGTACCCCACCACCAACCCCACCCCAGTCTCATGGAAATTTGTCAATGTCCATGGTGTAGACATCCCCTCTATGGCTCATGTCAAACTACCAGCGTGATGTCACTGAACACGGGGCTGGGAAGGACATGTATCCGTCTTGGGAGTGGGTTCTAGTACATCCCTGAGTGCAGTAGCAGCAGGGAGGGGCCAGGGGCTGAGGCCCTGAGGCCGTGGGCTGAGGCCTGCAGTTGGTAGGGAAGGGCTACCCTGCTTCCCTCTGTTCTGAGGACCTGAGCCGGCTTGGAGTGTCTGATCGCTTCGACTTGGTCTCCATCCTGTTTCCCCCATGCTTTCCCATCCACAGGATGTGCCTCAGAAGAGGAATCTCATTTCTTTATGTGCTGGTCGTCAGTTCTTTCCCTCTGCCAGGTCTCCTGCAGGTCAATGCAGGGGCTTCCAGCAGGGGTGGGGTTGCCGTGAGGGGGAAAGGGGCCTCCACGTCAATGCTTCTGCCCTCGGTACGATAGCAGAGCCTTTGGCAGGGCCCAGGTTCTCTGTCCCTTGGGCATTTTGTGATGGTGCTAAGTGCTGGCGTCCGTATCCTGTGGTTAACAAGAGCCAGCATGTAGGACTCTTCCATCTCTGTGTAAATGCTTTACCCCTGGACCTCAGTGAATTCTCATGACCTCCACAGGAGGCATGGAGCATTATTTTTCCCCATTTCACATAAGAGGAAGCTGGGTCTTAGGGAGGTTTAAGATGTGTCGAAGGCTTGTAGCAAGTATGTGGTAGAGCAGGGTTCCAACTCAAATCACTGATTCCAGAGTTTGTGCTAAAAACCATTTCACTGTATAGCCTCTCGGGCATAGAGACTGTCAATTGTCCCGTCCTACAAGGTCAAAGGAGGAAGGATAAAGTGACCTTTCTACTGTACTTTTATATACATAGTGTATATCCCGTGCTGCGTGTGACTCTGTGGGAACTTCCTGCCTCCCCTCGGCACAGGGAGAAGCGTGAGTGTGTAGCGCGGATGGATACAAACACCTCACCTCAGCGCTTGCTGCACACGCAGCCTTGCTCGGCATGTTCCGTTGTTCTCACATTTCCACAAGTCATACCCCATGCATTCCCCGCCCAGTGCAGGTCGCCCCTCCACACGTACCTCCATGATATCTTCATTCATGCCCAGCATCTCTGCACCTGCGTGGTCCTTCCCATGCCCTTGCAGTGTGTCTTGCACACACCCAACACCGCCATACTTGTCCTTCTTCCATGTAGCTTGCACTGGGAATCGTGCTTGAGTGTACAAACCAATACTCACCTGCGCATACACCGTGTGCTCCCCTGCACACGAGCAAACACACAGCGTGCATTGCAATTCGACATACACACACATGCAGGACATAGCACCTGGGGCAGAGCCTGTGTTTTACACCCCATTCCTCAAAAACACAGTCTGTGGTACCCGCCTGGGCGGACTAAGTAAGTTATGCCTTTCCCTGGCCCATCCTCTCTTTCTTCACCCCAATGTCACTGGCATCAGGATGCCTGGCACACCCCCAGAGCTGCAAGAGTCAAGACACATCCAATCAGTGGAGGTTCCCACAATAATAAAAAGGGAGGAAAACAGCCTGACAGACTTGCGCTCCTGAGAACTCCCCTCCTCCAAGCTGCCCTTGAAGCCTTACAGGTAGGGCGCAGATGGATATCACTCACATTCTCTCTAGAAATGCTATGGATGCCATGGCTGCATGCCCAGCCCTGCCCAGAGAACACTGGGCATCATCAGTCACTATCAAGATGTTCCTTTTCTGGGCTTCCCTGGTGGCGCAGTGGTTAAGAATCCACCTGCCAATGCAGGGGACACGGGTTCGATCCCTGGTCCGGGAAGATCCCACATGCCGCAGAGCAACTAAGCCCGTGTGCCACAACTACTGAGCCTGTGTTCTAGAGCCCGTGAGCCACAACTACTGAGCCCACGTGCCACAACTACTGAAGCCTGCGCACCTAGAGCCTGTGCTCTGCAACAAGAAAAGACACCGCAGTGAGAAGCCCGCGCACCACAATGTAGAGTAGCCCCCGCTCGCCGCAACTAGAGAAAGCCCGCACGCAGCAACGAAGATCCAGCGCAGCCATAACTAAATAAATAAATAAAATCTATTTTAAAAAAAAGTTCCTTTTCAAGGGGGCTGCATGACCTCCAGCACCGGGACAGTGTAGGAAGGAGGAAATCAAACATTACCCTGTCATCTCGGGCCCTAGCATCCTGCCCAGGTCCCGAAGGAAGGCCCTTGAGAGGTCCCGGGCTCCTCTCCACTTGTCACTTTCCCTTTTGGGTCACCTCGCTCAGACAGACCTGCAGTGCTCAGTGCTGCTGCCTCTCCCCCTCGCCCCTCCCTCCAGCAGGGGCAGCTCCTCAGGGGGTTCTGGGGGAGCAGAGGGAGGACCTGGGACGGGTGTGGGAAGCAATCAATTCTCTCCTCCACACCTGGCACATGAACTCGGCTACTGAGTAGTATCTCCTGGGTGGTGGAGCCCGGAAGGAGACTCAGGGCGGAGACCCAGTCTTTAGTTCTGGAACCCCTGGCCTGGAGAGGCAGGTTCATCCCTTGGATGAACATGGGTGAGTACTGATAAATGTCTCCTTAGGGGGAACTAGGCTGCCTAACCAGGGGACGGAGGCTTCCCCCTTCCAAAGACTGGAGTCTGGGGTGGAGGAGAGATGGGGGAGAAGGCACTAGAGCAACTGTTCTCAACTGAGGGCAGCTTTTCCCCCCAGAGGACAGTTGGCCATGTCTGGAGACATTTTGGGTTGTCGCATGCAGGCAGGGGGCTCTGGTGCATAGAGGCCAGGGATGCTGCTAAACATCCTACCATGCACAGCACAGCCCACGACAGAGCCACCTGACCCCACATGTTCATGGTGCCCAGAAGGACAACCCCTGCAGTAGAGCAGAGGCTGGTCCAATGGGCAGAATGACCTCTGCCGACAGAACGTGGTTGACACTGAGGGGCGGTCCTGCTCCCCATGTGTGGAGGGAGGGAGTGAGGATCCAGAGTGAAGGAGCAGGGGACGTCCAGCCACCCGCTCCCAGCAGTTCTGCCCAGGGACAAGTTCTCCAGGCCGGTGTTGGGAAGAGGTTTCCTGCCTTCCCGGAGGAAGGGAAAGGCCCATGCTGGGGGGTGGGGCAGGGGAAGAACCTTGGTGGGAAGACTTGATGGGCTGGATGTCTTTTTGGCTATTAAGGTTCAATCTAGATCTTCCCAGGGCACTATTTGTGCACGTGTCTGTGTCCTTTCTTCCAAATTCCCATCAAAGCTGAATTAACTGCTCCTCCCACTGTGTTCCCGTCATGTCTTGCACGGTTCTCTCCCCAGCACTTCCGTGTTGCATTGCTATTGTTGATTTGCTGGTTGGTATTCCCCACCAGACTGCTCCTGGATGGCCGTGTTTATTCATCCTTGTATCCCTAGCACTTGGCTTAGTCAACCGAGACCTAAGATATGTAGGCACTCTTTGTTGACAGAATGGACAGATGCATGATTTCAGTGGATATATCAGTAGCTAACAAGTTTTTGTCTAGGCAGTTATCTTTCCTGGGGGAACGACCGTTTCCCTCTCTTTATGGCCCCCAAGTTCTTTTTTTTTTTAATTGAAGTATAGTTGATTTACGGTGCTGTGTTAATTTCTGCTATACAGCAAAGTGAGTTAGTTATACATATGTACATTCTTTTTCATATTCTTTTCATTATGGTGTATCACAGGATATTGAATATGGTTCCCTGTGCTATACAGTAGGACCTTGTTGTTTATCCATCCTATATATAATAGTTTGCATCTGCTAATCCCAAACTCCCAGTCTATACCTCTCCCACCCACCTTCTCCTTGGCAACCACCAGTCTATTCTCTATGCCTGTAATTTTGTTTCTGTTTCATAGATAGGTTCATTTGTGTCATATTTTAGATTCCACATATAAGTGATATCATGTGGTATTTGTCTTTCTCTTTCTGACTCACTTCACTTAGTATGATAGTCTCTAGCTGCATCCATGTTGCTGAAAATGTATGGCCCCCAAGTTCTGATGGGATTTGGGCCAATGCAAGGTCTTCTGTGAGTTAGAGGGAGGGTCTCTCTGCTGTTTCCATGGGTGCTGCAAGGATGAAGGTTTAGGGCTGCTAGCAGTCGTCATTCCCACACGTAGAGAAAACCTATCTGGGAATAAAGCCACTTCCCAAGGGAAGAGGAGCTGGAGGTGGAGCAAAGACATCCTTTGAGCCCCTGGATCCAAACATGTCTGAAGTCAGTCATGCCTTTGGACTTCCCAGTTTTTGCTTTGTGTCCGGATTCTGTCACTTACCATCACAAGCATCCTGATTAATACGGTGATGCTGCCTGGGGGCAAAGCTAGCCTGTGTCCCTCTTCTCATCTCCTCTCCCCTCCAGTCACCTACATGATAGATGTGCATCTGGTTGACTTGCAGCCAGTGGGGCAGGATCTTTCTGGCCAATGGCTCCTGCCTTAGAATAAAATCCACATGTGTCGGCTGAGATAACACTAAGATAAGGGGTTGTAGGAGACGGAGAACAGGAGGGGAATTTCCAGCCACTAGGAAGGGTCTGTTGGGTTGTGTGTCTTCCTCTGGTCACTTCCTCTCTCTAAGCCTCAGTTTCTCATCTGCTCCTGACTGTCTCACTGATTGGGTGTAAAATTCAAAGAAAATCAATTAATTTGGGTGAAAGGGTTTGATAACTTTCACGGCTGCTGCCGCTGGGTTTAGAGGGGGAAGGGGACAAGGGTGGAGAGCCACTGGAAAGGACAGAGGAGCAGTCGGGAAGGGGAAAGGATGGAGGGGAATGCTTTGTGAAAGTAGCCGCCCCCATGGAGGACTAAAGGTGGGTGGGGTGAGGTAAGGAGAGATGTGGTCTGTCCTGCTCAGCCTGGGGGCCCCTGGAGCCCTGGGGAGGGCTCTGCAGCTGGCCAGGTGCCAGGTGGTCACGTCCTACCTCCATTACCCTCATAACTGAGGACCCAGGTGAGGGACCCCAGCAGGAGCCTCCTATTTCATTCTCTGGCAGGATGGCCACTGGGGTACAGGCTTTGCTTCTTCTTCTCCTCCTGCCCCAGGGTCTGCTAGCCGAGCAAACGCCTATCGCTTTACGTAGTTTATGTGGGGGACGGATGGAGTGGGTGCTGGAGACCTTTGCTATTTGACAGGTCAAGCTCCAGGACTGGGACTGTGTCCAGCCAATCTCAGGACAGGGGCCTCACCTTCCATCCTCACAGGCTGAGAATAATAATAGCTAGTGGTGGATTAATAGCCATCCCCGTTTGCCAGGCACTAGACTGGGTGTTTGTTACAGCAACCCTGTGAGATGGGATCATCATATGCATTTCACAGGGGAGGAAACTGAGGCTTCAGAGGTTAGGTAAAGAACTCAGGCTTAGCTAGAAAGGGGAGCAGTTGGAATTTAAATGGTAAACTGCTGTTAGAGGAAAATAGTGGATCATTTTTGGGTTATAGTATTCGGAGTAAAAAAATAAAACTTTAAATCCCAATTTTGCACTTGGCAAGCACTGTGCATTTGTTAGTTTTGTTAGTCTTTTCCAACAATCCTGTAAAGCAAGTTTTTTTTTCTTTTTCTCCTATTTTACACATGAGAAAAGGGGGGCTCAGGAAGGGGAAGGTTTGTATGGACATCTACCCAGGAAGTACATGATGGAGCTGGGCTCAGAATCCAGTCTGGCTGTTATTCGAGTCAGGGCGAATATTCTTTGCAATCTTGCTTCCAGGAACCAATTCCAGGGACCTCTTTTCAGGGCCCAGGACTCTCCCCTGGGCCCAGGGCTCTCTTGGTGCTCTCTTACTTCTCAGGCTCTCAGAGCTGCCCAACATTTTCACAAAACCAGCCTGGGGCGCCTAGGCCTGGCTCCAGAAAGATTTCATGGGAAGGGCCGCCACCTTGTGGCCAAACAGCAAGCCCACCATGAAGCAGGAGGAAGCCAAGGCTTAGGAAGGTGGGGCTTGGGCAACAGGTGAAGTCAGTCTCTGGCAGGACTCCAGCGGGGACAGACTTGCTTTTTGAGGGCTGCCCCACAGCCAGAGGGCCAGCTTGGGCGTCGGAGGGAGGGCTCAGGATGGACGGTGGGGCTTGGCTGTGAGCAAAGTGGATGAGCACTTTTCCGCAAAGTCCCGACTTGGGCCCATCAGAGGATTCCTGAAGGTAAGCCTAGGTTAGACTTCTCCTTAGGCCCTCTCCAGAGGCGTTGCTCCATTTACCTGCGTCGGGGTGGGGAGAGGCAATGCCGGCGTATATGGCACTTCCCCTGCTGAGACGCGCCCAGAGCTTCTGGGGCTGGACCCTCCCTCGGTGAACTACCCTGTATAGACCCTGTCCCCAACTCTGAGGGAGTTACAGAACCTCGTCCTCACTCCTAACCCTAATCCTGTACCTCCGTCCTCATCTGGGTAGTTCCATGCGGGCTATTGCGTCTCCCAGGCTCTGTTCTCTCTGCTCCTTGCCTCTCTCCACTTTGCTAATCGAAGGATTTTTTTTTTTTTTTTTTTTCCCTGCGGTACGCGGGGCTCTCACTGCTGTGGCCTCTCCCGCTGCGGAGCACAGGCTCCGGACGCGCAGGCTCAGCGGCCATGGCTCACGGGCCCAGCCGCTCCGTGGCATGTGGGATCTTCCCGGACCGGGGCACGAACCCGTGTCCCCTGCATCGGCAGGTGGACTCTCAACCACTGTGCCACCAGGGAAGCCCTGGAGCAAAGATTTAAAAGTAATAAACGCTAACGTTTACTGGGGACTTACCAGGTGTCGGTGAAATATGCAACCTCATTTAATCATCAAAGCAGCCCCATTCTTATCAGCCCTCATTTATGGGTGACGAAAGGGAGGTTCATAGATGCTGAGTTATGTGGGAGGGACTGCTGGGACTCACCAACACCTAGTCCCCTCCTCTTTCTGGATTCATAGATGACATTTTCTAGTCTCTTTTGCAGTAGGTGGGT
>NW_021703768.1:143289679-143311142 GCF_005190385.1 Monodon monoceros | reverse complement strand
AAACCCGTGTCCCCTGCATCGGCAGGCGGACTCTCAACCACTGCGCCGCCAGGGAAGCCCTGTTAGGCTTATTTCTTAAAGCAGCTAGTGCTATTTACCCTAATTAATACATGTAACCTTCCCAAGCCCTGTGTTTCGTGAGTGGTCAAGTTAGGATTTGTTCCTGTCGGGCTGTCTTCAGAGCACGTAATCTTATTCCCTGAAAGGCCTTTCCAGAATTGTCTATTATTGTGCAAATACTTCAGGAAGGGGCCAAACATTTCATCCTGGTTATTTTAGGGCTGGCCTGAGGAAAGGCAGGAGAGGATTTTTTTTTACCCAAGACCATTTCCTTCTCCCATATTATGAGTTTGTGTGTGTGTGTTGTGAGGGGCTGCGCTGGCCTGGGTGTAACAGAACACTCATGGATAATTCAACGATGGTTGGCATAAAAGAGGAGAGTTTCACGTTCAAGGGAAACTCTGGTGACATGTGATTGCCTGTGTGCCACACAGTATGCCCACGCCTTTGGGTCTACCTGGCAGCCGAGAGGCTGGTGGAGGCAGAAAAGTTCTGGGTTGAGCGAGCTCCCCACTGCCTTCTTTTTTTTTCTCCCATTATATGGGTTGTCTTTTCACTTTCTTGCCACCCTTTGAAGCACAAGGCTTTAAATTTTTATTTATTTATTTATGGCTGCGTTGGGTCTTCATTGCTGCGCACGGGCTTTCTCTAGTCGCAGTGCGTGGGCCTCTCATCACTGTGGCTTCTCCTGTTGCAGAGCACGGGCTCTAGGTGTGCTGGCTTCAGTACTTGTGGCTCGTGGGCTCTAGAGTGCAGGCTCAGTAGTTGTGGCACAGGGGCTTAGTTGCTCCGCAGCACGTGGGATCTTCCCGGACCAGGGCTCGAACCCGTGTCCCCTGCATTGGCAGGTGGATTCTTAACCACTGCACCACCAGGGAAGTCCCCCCCCTCTCCGACTGCCTTCTTGCCTGAGATCCCCTCCCTGTCTTGGTAGCCCCCCTGGCTGCATCTATCCTGGGAGGCAACACCATGGTTAGTCCCCGTGTGGCTCCCACCAAACCAGGATTCAAGTAGGCCTCATAACCAGCTAGAGGCTGTTCTGTGGGCGCATATCCAAGAGGTCCTGACGCCAGTTGAATTAAACAAGGCAGCTGGGCTAAAGCACACAGGAGGACCTGTGTCCTGTTTCCTGTCCTCCTGAAGGGAAACAGGGAAACAAGGGTGTTCACACGTGCTCCTGAGAAGGAAGTTGTCTGGAGTATTTTTGTTCTTCTCTTTGCTTAACTAACTCACAGCTTGCTCTGCTGACAACAGGGCCGATGGGGTCTGATAATGAGTGTAAAGCAGGCTAGCCTGGTCTCTCTCTCCCTCTCCTTCCACCTGGGGAAGCCGCCCCTGACCGGGTTAGAGGATGGGAAGGCAGTGGCGATTCAGAGCCCTTGAAGGGCTCAGGGTGACATGCCACCCAGACTTGCTGGAGAGGCTTGGAAATCAGCCGCAGCTGGGCTTGAATCATTCTACCACCTCCCAGCTCGGTGAAAAGTGGCCTCAGTTTCTCCACTTGCAAAGTGAATGATACTAGGAGCTTGTCTTTGCAATCTATCCGCTCAATTTACTTCTATTTCCTCCTCGATGGCCACTAGCCTTGTCACCTCACACAGATGATCACATCAGCTCCCCTGCCTGTTCACGCTGCATCAGGAGCACTTGTTGATGAAATTAAAACAAAAATCTCTCTTTCTTTTTTTTTTTTAAATTAATTATTTTTTGGCTGTGTTGGCTCTTCGTTGCTGCGCGCGGGCTTTCTCTAGTTGCGGCGAGCGGGGGCTACTCTTCTTTGCGGTGTGCGGGCTTCGCGTTGCGGTGGCTTCTCTTGTTGCGGAGCATGGGCTCTAGGCGCTTGGGCTTCAGTAGTTGTGGCACGTGGGCTCGGTAGTAGTGGCTCGCGGGCTCTAGAGCGCAGGCTCAGTAGTTGTGGCGCACGGGCTTAGTTGCTCCGTGGCATGTGGGATCTTCCCGGACCAGGGATCGAACCCATGTCCCCTGCATTGGCAGGCGGATTCTTAACCACTGCACCACCAGAGAAGCCCTGCCTCTTGTTTTTAATGAAAAAAAAATCAGCCTTTAATCGGTGGGTCTTTTGAACCTTGCCAACCTCTTCTGTTTTCTGGCCTTACTATGCGACCATAGTCCCTTTGCATATGCTGCTCCCTGGGTCTGGGATGCATTTTCTTCCTTCCATCTGGTTAATTCCTCCTTAACTTTCAAACTTCTGTAACTTCCTTTACATTCTCAGTCTAGGTCACCTCCCCAGTTATGTGCATCCACAGCTTTGTAAATCTCTCCTCCTTGGCACTGAACACCCCTGTCGTTTTCACTTCTTAGGGTAACTATTTGCCTATTGTCTGTCTGCATCCCTGACTGTAAGTTTCATGAGGCGAGGGACCCTATGTATGTCTACTGACCTCTTTTATCCCCAGAACTTAGCACCAGACTTGGCACATGGCAAGCTCTCAAAATAATGTTGTTGAATGAATGAAAGTTGAGGATTAAATGAAAGTATTGTGTGTAGAGCACTTATGTTCTTGGCATGCGGTACACATCAATAAACATGAGCTATTAACGATAATATTGCTCTTCTAACTGTAGGATTGGTGGGGGAAAATTCATCCAGATCATAACTGCTCTTCCTTCTTTGGCTGCCCCAAATGTGCAAGTTTTGGGGTAAAGTGATCGAGTCTGGAAGAAAGTACACACACACACACACACATGAACGCACACATAGAGCCACACAAACTACAGGCATGTCCTCTAATGTGGGGAGAGTGTTTGCCTTCAGTTTTCTGGCAGCACCTTCTGGAACTAGAACATGGCATCAGGGAGAAGTCTGACTGTCCCGGGAATGCTGGGGGGACCCATCCGGGCACAGGTGGGCCTGAGGGTCCTCGCCACCCACCAGCCCCAGGCCCACACTCTCCTTCCCGTCTCTGCTCCGTGAAGGGCGGGGGCTGCAGATGTAGGGAGAGGTCACTCTAGAATTTAGAGCAGCTTGGGGAGCAGGGGGTGCCTGTAACAGGAGCTCCTCCGTAAGTTCACAATTCCGTCTCTGCCTGAGCATCTTGAGAAGCTCCCCTTTCCTCCAGAAACTTTGACCTGGCCCTCACCTCAAAGCATTTGCACAGAAGACCAGTGTCCACAGGAGTTTTAGAGACTTTATTTATGTATAAACAATTTAAACACTTTGCCATAAATTATCTTTGCTGTCCCTAGTCTTTGCTTAGCAGCAAATTAAAATTAATATAAAAACTCGATGAACAAGTCATACATGTATATTACAAAAAAGTTCCTGTACCAAAGTTCTTATTAGACATTTTTTTTGTTTTTTTTTTTACTTTTTTTTCTTCTTTTTGTGGGTTTTTAAAATTTTTTATTTTCTCTCCTCGTGGTGACTGTCATGTGATTGTCTCAGTTTCTGGACCAAACAAACACACTAATAATTTTAAATCTCAAACAGTGATTGTGCCTTGAGGCTTAGGTATGTACAGGGTGATCTGAAGTGGTGCCCGTTAGCAAAAGAGTGTCACGATGCCCACACCTCTACTGCAACTGATACCCACGAACTACAGAATCTAAACAGACTACACCCTGTAACTGCGTATTACTGTCCACAATGGAATCTTCAAAGACAAAAGAATATGAAATTTATCTGTAGTGATTATAGCCACCCTTGGAATTAAATTTTACACTCTGCGCTCAAATAAATTAGCTCAGGCCAGACTAAATCGGGACCTGAGAGTTAAGTGCTGAACGGTATTATTTCGCTTTGATATCAATTTCCTTTCTTTTCTTGTGTTTTTATATATTTTTTTCTTTAAAAAGTATTTCCAGTGCTCACTCTTTCACTTTTATCCCCCCCCCAGTCGCTACACACAAATCACCCCCAAAGTCGTGGTTTAAATGCACCTGTATTTGTTAAAAGGAAAACGTCTGTAGTATCTGTCCAACCAGCGGTCTGAATTGTTGTCCTCAACTGGTCCTGGAATGCTGGCCCTCATGGACGTCTGTGTGTCGCTCACGTGTGAATGAGTGAGGTATTAGAAGATGAGGCCTTCTCGTCTTCACGTCTCTGTTTTGCGGTCGGTGTGTTTGTTTGTGTGTATGTGTGTGGGTTTTTTTTTTTTTTTTCTTCATGTTGTGCGTGTGTCTGTTCTTCCTTTTGGACATTTTGCGTCTCTTTCCATCTCTTTGCTGTGTAGACCCAGAACAAGTGGGTCATATTTTAGGGGAACTCGGAACATGGTTGTGTGATCGTTCATTCGTCTGTTTTGTTTTTCCTCAGGAATTTGCAGCCGGGCTTTAGTCTACTTCGGGAGGTGGGACTTCTCGCGTGGACAGTAGCATTTGAACTCAAAAAATGTGAGCTTTCTTGCCACTTGGTGTCCTAAAGCAGCCCGGCCTCAGTGCCCCTGTTAGGTCTTCATCTCCTTAGGAGAGGAGAGAACAGTGACTCCCGCTGAGCCATCCAGACGAGGAATGGCAGTACATGATTTTGTTACCTCTTTCCCATCTCATTCTGTCTTAAAAACTGGATGTTGCTGCTACTGTCTGCCAGCTCGGGGTATTGCTCGACGGGAAGCACGTAATAGCCTTCGTAACCCTGCACACGCCCCGTGCTCAGAAGCTGCTGCTTCTCGCCCTCAGTCCACAGGCGGCTGCCCTCTCGGCCGTCCCTGGCTTTCTGCTGTTCCTTGGCCCAGGCGGTGCCCAGGGCCCTCTGCCTGGCCTGGTCCAGGATGCGGGCCTTCTCTTCGTCCAGGGTGTCGGGGGTGAGGCCGTAGCGGATGCTGAGCAGCAGCGTGGAGTACTGGAACTCGATGTTGGTGAACCTTCGAGTCCTGCCGTTGACCAGCAGCGTGGGCTGTGACACGGTCACGTTCACCCCGCTCTCTAGCACCTTGCGGCCGATGGTGGTGCCCAGGGTGACCAGGTCGCCGTCGGCCGAGCCGATCTTCACAAAGTAGTGGGTGTCCTTGCCCTCGATGCTGTAGTGCATCTTGTCCAGGTAGTAGGCGTTGTTCAGCACGGACGCCACCTTGCGGCTGTCCTCGCCAGCGATGCTGGACATGCCGGTGGTCACCCGGCCCTCTTTGATGGCGAACATGATGCCTTTGCCAATGATGGGCGTGGTGGTGGCGAACCAGTGGCCTGCTTTCTCTCGGATGCTGGTGTGGAGCTTCTTAGAGATGACCTGCCCTTCGAGGGCCATGAAGGCCTGGTTGTGCCTCTCAGTTGTCTGCTGGACACCTGTAATGAGCTGTGGGCATAAGAAAACACAGAAAGCTGAGAAGGTGGGCTGGGCCGCTGTGTGTACGGGCTGGGCAACACAGCGACAAAGGGTCAGAAAGAGGAAGGCTGGGACTCTCTTGCAAGAATATGTCTTGCGTCTGTCATGATAGGAGCTAAGATAGTCCTACCTTTTGGAACTAGGACAGACTGGCAGGTTTCCAGTGCTCTGATGCTAGGGCCTCTCCACCTTGTAACTGTGCCATTAACTTAAAAATGGAGGTACGGAGGAGTACCGCATTGCTGGTATCTGCACCCAGGCCTACCCACTTACCATGGCTCTCCATCACTGCGGAAGAGAGAGTCACTCTGCCCGCTGATGATCTGGCAGCTGCCGTACACACTTCAGACCCAGGAATATCCTGACCTGAAGGGCAGGGTGTTTGTCTGAGCAGCTGTGAACCCCGCTGCTGTGACCTACCTCTCTTTGAGGCCAGTGCCCTGGTTATTCACTAACTTCCTTGGGTTAGCACCTGGCTACTCAAAGTATGGCTAGCAGCTGAGACATCTCCAGGACTTGCCCTGTTAGAAAAGCAGGATCTCAGGCCTCCCTCCTGACCCACCGAGTGAGAAGCTGCAGCTTAACAAGACACTCTAGCTGGTTTGCGTGCGTATGAATGCTTGAGAAGCACCGGAATAACAGATGCTGGCTTCGTGGGCCAGAGGGACCGTCCCTGGGCTTTCTGAGTCATTTGCTGTGGATCCTAGCCCTGCTTCTGCAGAGGGATGAAATCCCCATTATCTCCTTGGCCTTGAGTTCTCTACTCACAAATTACAGCTCACCTCAATTGGTGGTTGGGGGACAGGCAGGGATAATGGAAGAGGCTGTGCTTGGGAGGTAACAGCACTTAGATAAATGAGCGAAATGATGGCTATTCATCCCCCGAGTGGTCCCCACGGGCAGAACTGTGAGAATGCTGTTCTCAGTTACCCAGCAGCTCCTCTGGTCTCTCTCTAGTGACACAGTCGGGACGATTATTCAGAGCAGGTGAGACCTTTCAGACTTCTATTGTGCCGAGCACAGGTTCTGTAGCTGGGGATATCTGAACACAGATATCCCCTGTCCAGGTGTGGCCGAGGTCTCGGCGGCACCCAAATTGAAACCACCATCTCGGTCATCACCAAGAAACCCAAGCACAGATTATGTTCAGAAAACTCAATCTGTATACCTTTGGGCCATAAAACGCTGAGGTTTTATGTAAGGCATAAAAATGTTCTTTAATGGGACAGAAACTGCAAACCACCGTTTTATTACGTCCCATAAAAGCCAAAAGGGTTATGATCTTACAGGCAGCACAGATGGTAGGTTGCTGCTAGATTTCTCAGTGCTGTGGTTAATCAAGGAGTGACTCAAGGGTACACACGGAACAGATAATGATACCACAATTAAGGTAATAATTGAGGTTGGGAAGAAATACGTGCTGCGCCAGACAAGTAACAGTACTGACATTCGTTGTCCTGCGAAGTCACCACGTTTCACGCCCCTTTTATACCCAGCTCCGATGTTTTCCTCCGCTACTGACGTGCCCTTGGCTCCAACACGGTTCTGTTTGCCAAAGCGAATGCTGATGGTCATCGGATTCTTGGCAGGGACCTCCACTTACCTGTCCGTTCTCACTTGCTTGACTCTCTGACAACTCATAGGGCGGAGGCACGAAATACATTTTGGCCCTTGGGAAGCCGGGAATTATGTTGCTAAGCTGAAATCCAAACATCACCAGCCAGCTTTTCACATCTACGGTGGAAACGAAAATAAAGATTTCTGAAATCATGATGGATGGAAAGCCAGAGAGGATCTTGGAGACAGAACAAAATAAAATGGGGGGTTGTGTATGGAGTCCAGCAGGAGAGGGAGGCAAGAGCCTGTGAAGGTCTCCTGGCCCGGACCCAGAGCTGCTTACCTGGGTTCTCGGAAGTAGATGCCCTTCCAAACTTGGTCAGTTGACCGCCACTCACCCCTCCCCATGTGGTGATTTAGGACAGTGCTGGAGTAAGATAGATCTACTTTCGATGACCTTGCTGTGTGACCTTGGGCAAGTTCCTGACCCTCTCTCAGCTTCAGGTTCCTCAGATATGAATTGGGATAACAACTGTACTAATTGCATTGGGCTGTCGTGAGGATTGACGGAAAAAATCCATGCCAAGGGCTTATCATAGTGCCTGGCACGTGGGTTGCTCAATAAATATGGACACCTTCATTTGGCAAGTATTTAAGGGAGCATCTATTATGGGCCAGTCAATGTGCTTAGAGGCTAGAGACACAACGACTGGCTACATGCAGACGTGATGATTAACACTGTGCAGGACCTCGGTGGGGGGGGGGTGCTGCTGCACTGAGGCTGGCTCATTATAGAAAGGGGATTCCCTGAGTGTATGGAACGCAGAGAGTCATCTGGCTCCTGAGACCCTTTCCTCAGGTGTCTACGCTTCAAAGAGAGGTCAAGAGAGAGCTCTGCGTGCTCAGAGGACGACTGCCCTTCCTTGCTAGGGCTCAAGACTGAGTCTGCTCCACTGTCACTCTCTCCATCTCTGTTCCTGAATTCCTTCTTAGTAATTTCATTAGACAAGCAGTCGATCCTTCCAGCAGCCTAGCCTCTTATTTTTTTGGTGATCCTCCCCCTACTAACTCTCCTGCTCATCCTCTGGACCTTGTTATCATCAATAATTCTGATCCCCCCCATTATCTCAATTTCATGTACATCATCCTCTGATCACCACCTGGACTCTCTAGTTTACTCCTTTTCGTAACCTGGCACCCATACTCCCCAAGCCTCTCCTCTCCTTAGGACCTTCAACCTACCCTAAACTTCTTTTCCCTCCCTCAGCTTCTTGGTCTCTCTTCTCTTCTCACCTAGCACACATTCCATGGGCACTCATTAGAATTATTCCCTTGTGTATTATCTCAGATCCTTGCCCCTTCATCACACCTGCTTGGTGAAACCACAATTTTGGTTAAATCATGGAAGGCCCTGCCTATTCCATGTTTATCCCTGTGCAGCTGAATGTGGCAGCAGAAAGGAATGTAACCACACTGACTGGTGTCACTTTAAATTCCTGTCAATGAACCCCAATTGTGCCTTCCTGCTCCCTGGCAATCTGACTACATCCCCTTCCTCCATTTAGCCCTTCTCCCATTCTCCTGGATGATTTAACCTCTTCTCATCTCGCCTAAAACCTCCCACACCTGCTTTCCCTTCTGCGCTCTAGCAGATGACCTTAATTTCTAGTCTAAGAAAACCGATGAGGCCAGAGGGGAATGTCCCTAAACCTTCATCATATTTATCAGCCTACCAGCATCTGCACCCATATTCCCGCCTTCCTCCTGTTACTCTAGATGAGCTGTTGGAATCAACCCTCCACTTGGGCACCAGCTCACGTTCATTTTTGCCCACTCAGGGGCAGCACTCCAGCAACTCTCTCTCTCCATCAATTTACTCCCTCTTCCAATGGATCAACCCCATCAGCGTACAAACATGCCACTAAAAAAAATCCCTCTCTTGTCCCTCCTTCTCCCTTTAGCCACCACCCGTGTCTCACCCCCTTTACAAGAACTTCTCAAACTCAAAATAATTTTCTAGACTCACTGACTCCCATTCATCTCCTCTGAATCAGGCTTTGCTCCCAGATACTCATTAAAACAACTCTCGTCAAGGTCACAAATGACCTCTGTGTTGCTAAGTCCAATGCTGACTGTGGTCCTCATCTTGTTTGACCTATCAGAACTTATCTGACAACTCCTGTGTCTCTCTCTGTCTTGGCTTTCTCGACAGCACACTCCCTTGTCCCCCTCTCACCTTTGTGGCCACCCCTTGTCCCTCATTGGTTCCTCCTCATCTCCCTACTCTGAATATCAGGATGTCCTAGACTCAGTCTGTGAACTTCTTTTGCATTCTATCTACTCTTCCAAACACGGTGATCTTATGCACCCTCAGGGCCCTCAATACCATTTACATACAGATGCTGACTCCAAAATGTATGTCTCCATCCAGGACCTCTCCCTCAATTCCAAACTAGTGTATGTAATTACACTTCAGACTTCTATCCAAAACTGAACTCATCTTCCTCCCCGCACCTGTTGCCATAGTCTTTTCCATGCCAGGTTACGGCAACTCCATCCTTCCAGCTACCATCCTTGACCTCTTCCTTTTTCTCACTCTCGATGTCTAAACCATCAGTAAGTCCTTTACTTTTTAAAAAAAATTGAGGTAAGTTTCACGTAACATAAAATTCATCATGTTAAACATTTTAAAGTACACAATGCAGTGGCTTCCAGTACCTTCACAATATTGTACAACCTTCATTTCTGTTGAATTCCAGAACACGTTCATCACCCCCAAAGAAACCGCATACCTGTTAGCAGTCATTCTGCATTCTCCTTTACCCTCAGTCCCTGAAAACCAACACTGCTTTCTGTTTCAATGGAGTTGCCTATTCTGGATATTTTGAAATCATATAATATGTGGCCTTTCATGTCTGGCTTCTTTCATTTAGCACAATGCTTTCAAGGTTCATCCATGTTGTAGCCTATGTCAGTACTTCATTCCTTTTTATGGCTGAATAACATTCTGTTATTTGGATATACCCCATGTTGTTTATTCATTCATCAGTTAATGGTTATTTGAGTTGTTTACACCTTTATTTTTTACTATTATGGATAATGCTATTATGAATATTCATGGGCAAATTTATCTTGATTTTTCTTCATTCACTGTCAGGATTTTATTATTGTTATTTTAGGATAGCATTTTAAAAAATGAAGTGTAGTTGATTTACAATGTTGCATTCGTTTCAGGTGTACAGCAAGGTGATTCAGTTATACACATACATAGATATATATTCTTTATTTAATTTTTATTTTATGTTGGAGTATAGTTGATTTACAATGTGTTAGTTTCCAGTGTACCGCTAACTGATTCAGTTACGCATGTACATATATCCATTCTTTTTCAGATTCTTTTCCCATATAGGTTATTCCAGAATATTGAGTAGAGTTCCCTGTGCTATATAGTAGGTCCCTGTTGATTATTTTATTTATAGTAGTATGTATATGTTAATCCCAAACTCCTAATTTATCCCTCCCCACCACATTTCCCCCTGGCAACCACAAGTCTGCTTTCAAAGTCTGTGGGTCTGTTTCTGTTTTGCAAATAAGTTCATTTGTATCATTTTTTTTTAGATTCCACATATAAGTGATATCATATGATATTGTCTTTCTCTGTCTGACTTACTTCACTTAGTATGATAATCTCTAGGTCCATCCATGTTGCTGCAAATGGCGTTACTTCATTCTTTTTAATGGCCGAGTAATATTCCACTGTATATATGTACCACATCTTCTTTATCCATTCCTTTGTTGATGGGCATTTAGGTTACTTCCATGTCTTGGCTATTGTAGACAGTGCTGCAATGAACATTGGGGTGTGTGTATCTTTTCAAATTATGGTTTTCTCTGGATATATGCCCAGGAGTGGGATTGCTGGGCATATGGTAGTTCTGTTTTTAGTTTTTTAAAGAACCTCCATACTGTTCTCCTCGTGGTCATGCCAATTTACATTCCCACCAACAATGTAGGAGGGTTCCCTTTTTCCCACACCTTCTCCAGCGTTTATTGTTTGTAGGCTTTTCGATGATGGCCATTCTGACCTGTGTGAGGTGATTACCTCATTGTAGTTTTGATTTGCATTTCTCTAATAATTAGTGATGTTGAGCAGCTTTTCGTGTGCTTTTTGACCACATGTATGTCTTCTTTGGAGAAATGTCTATTTAGATCTTCTGCCCAGTTTTTGATTGGGTTGTTTGTTTCTTTGATATGGAGCTGCATGAGCTGTTTGTATATTTTGGAGATTAATCCCTTGTTGGTTACTACGTTTGTAAATAATTTCTCCCATTCTGTAGGTCATCTTTTCATTCTGTTTATGGTTTCCTTTGCTGTGCAAAAGCTTTTTAAATTTAATTAGGTCCCTTTTATTTTTGTTTTTATTTTCATTACTCTAGGAGGTGGATCCAAAAAGATCTTGCTGTGATTTATTTCAGAGTGTTCTGCCTATGTTTTCCTCTAAGACTTTTATAGTATCTGGCCTTACATTTAGATATTTGAACCATTTAAAGTTTATTTTTGTGTATGGTGCTAGAGAATGTTCTAATTTTATTCTTTTACATGTAGCTGTCCAGTTTTCCCAGCACCACTTATTGAAAAGACTGTCTTTTCTCCATTGTTTATTCTTGCCTCCTTTGTCGGAGATTGACCGTAGGTGCGTGGGTTTATATTTGGGCTTTCTATCCTGTTCCATTGATTTATAGTTCTGTTTTTGTGCCAGTACCATACTGTTTTGATTACTGTAGCTTTGTAGTATAGTTTGAGGTCAGGGAGTATGATTCCTCCAGCTCCATTTTTCTTTCTCAGGACTGCTTTGGCTATTTGGGGGTCTTTTGTGTTTCCATACAAATTTAAAAATTTTTGTTCTCGTTCTCTAAAAATGCCATTGGCAATTTGATAGGAATTGCATTGAATATGTAGATTGCCTTGAGTAGTATAGTCATTTTCACAATATTCATTCTTCCAATCCAAGAACATGGTGTATCTTCCCATCTGTTTGTGTCATCTTTGATTTCTTTCATCAACATCTTATAGTTTTCAGAGTAAAGGTCTTTTGCCTCTTTAGGCAGATTTATTCCTAGGTATTTTATTCCTTTTGAAGTGATGGTAAATGGGATTGTTTCCTTAATTTCTCTTTCTGATCTTTCATTGTTAATGTATAGGAATGCAACAGATTTCTGTGTGTTAATTTTGTATTCTGCAAATTTACCAAATTCATTGATGAGCTCTACTAGTTTTCTGGTAGCATCTTTAGGATGTTTGCCATTGTGGCTGGAAAAGATGCTCGATATGATTTCAATTTTCTTAAATTTATTGAGGCTTGCTTTGTGGCCCAAGATGTGATCTATCCTGGAGAATGTTCTGTGTGTACCTGAGAAGAATGTGTATTCTGCTGCTTTCAGATGGAAGGTTCTATAAATATCAAGTCCATCTGGTCTAATGTGTCATTTAAGGTCTGTGTTTCCTTATTGATTTTCTGTCTGGATGATCTGTCCATTGATGGAAGTGGGGTGTTAAAGTCCCCCACTATTATTGTGTTACTGTTGATTCTCCTTTTATGGCTGTTAGTATTTGCCTTATATTTTGAGGTGCTCCTATGCTGGGTGCATATATATTTACAATTGTTATATCTTCTTCTTGGACTGATCCCTTGATCATTATGTAGTGTCCTTCTTTGTCTCTTGTAACAGTCTTTATTTTAAAGTCTATTTTGTCTGATATTGATACTCCAGCTTTCTTTTGATTTCTATTTGCATGGAATACCCTTTTCCACCTCCTCACTTTCAGTCTGTATGTGTCTCTAGATCTGAAGTGGGTCTCTTGTAGACAGCATATATCCGGGTCTTGTTTTTGTATCCACTGAGCCAGTCTATGTCTTTTGGGTGGAGCATTTACTCCATTTACATTTAAGGTAATTTTCAATATGTATGTTTTTATTGCCGTTTTGTTAATTGTTTTGGATTTGCTTTTGTAGGGCTTTTTTCTTCCCTTCCTCTTTTGTTCTCTCTCTTGTGATTTGATAACTATCTTTAGTATTGTGTTTGGATTGCTTTGTGTGTGTGTGTGTGTGTGTGTATCTATTGTAGATTTTTGGTTTGCAGTTCCCATGAGGTTTTGATATAGAAGTCTATATGTATACAAGATTGTTTTAAGTTGCTGGTCTTCTAATTTCCAATGCATTTACAATATCCTGTATTTGTACTCTGCTTTTCTCACGACTGCTGGTTTTGATATCATATTGGTATGTGGATGATTTCCTGCCTTTACTTTATGTTTGCCTTTACCGGTGAGCTTTCCCATTTGCAATTTTCTTGCTTTTAGTTGTGGCCTTCTTTTCCGCCTAGAGAAGTTCCTTTAGGATTTGTTGTAAAGCTGATTTGGTGGTGCTGAATTCTTTTAGCTTTTGCTTGTCTGTAAACCTTTTACTTTATCCATTGAATCTGAGCAAGAGCCTTGCTGGGTAGAGTATTCGTGGTTGTTGGTTTTTCCCTTTCATCACTTTAAGTATATCGTGCCACTCCCTTCTGGCCTGCAGGGTTTCTGCTGAAAGATCAGCTGATAGTCTTATGGGGATTCCCTTGTATGTTATTTGTTGCTTTTCCCTTGTTTTTAATATGTTTTCTTTGTCTTTCATTTTTGTCATTGATTAATATGTGTCTTGGCGTGTTCCTCCTTGGGTTTATCTTGTGTGGGACTCTGCACTTCCTGGACTTGAACGAGTGTTTCCTTTCTCATGTTAGGGGAGTTTTCGGCTATAATCTCTTCGAATGTTTTCTTGGGCCCTTTCTCTCTCTCTTCTCCTTCTGGGACCTCTATAATATGAATGTTGGTGTGTTTAATGTTGTCCCAGAGGTCTCTGAGACTGTTCTCATTTCTTTTCATCCTTTTTTCTTTATTCTATTCCACGGCAATGATTTCCAGCACTCTCTTCCAGCTCACTTATTAGTTCTTCTGCCTCATTTATTCTGCTTTTGATTCCTTCTAGTGTATTTTTCATTTCAGTTATTGTATTGTTCATCTCTGTTTGTTCTTTAAATCTTCTAGGTCTTTGTTAAACATTTTTTGTATTTCCTCAGTCTGTGCCTCCATTCTTTTTCCAAGATCTTGGATCATCTTTATTATCATTACTCTGAATTCTTTTTCAGGTAGATTGCCTATCTCCACTTCATTTACTTATTCTTCTGGGTTTTTATCTTGTTCCTTTGTCTGAAACATATTTCTCTGCTGTCTCATTTTGTCTGACTTCCTGTGTTTGTGGTCTCCTTTCTGCAGGCTGCAGGTTCGTAGTTCCTCCTTCTTCTGGTGTCTGCTCTCTGGTGGCTGAGGTTGGTCCAGAGGCTTGTGTAGGCTTCCTGGTGGGAGGGACTGATGCCTGCACACTGGTGGTTGGAGCTGGGCTTGTCCCTCTGGTGGGCAGGGCTGTGTCAAGGGGTATATTTTTAGGTGGCTGTGAGCTCAGTACAACTTTAGGCAGCCTGTCTGCTGATGGGTGGGGCTGTGTTCTCTCCCCCACCCCACTGGTTGTTTGGCCTGAGGCGTCCCAGCACTGGAGCCTGCAGGCTGTTGGGTGGGGCCAGGTCTCGGTGCCAAAATGGTGACCTTTGGGAGAGCTCACACCAATCAATATTCCCTGGGACCTCCACCACCAGTGTTCCTGCCCCCACAGTGAGCCACAGCCAACTGCTGCCTACCCAGGAGACCCTCCAAGACCCACAGGTAGGTCTAGCCCAGGCTCCTATGGAGTCACTGCTTTGTGCTGGGCCCAGTGCATGTGAAATCTTGTGTGCATCCTCCAAGAGTGGAGTCTCTGTTTCCTCCAGTCCTGTAGAGCTCCTGCACTCAAGCTCCTCTGGCCTTCCAAGTCAAATGCTCTGGGCCTCCTCGTCCCGTTGCCAGATCCTCAGGCTGGGGAGCCTGACATGGGGCTCAGAAGTCACTCCTGTGGGAGAACCTCTGCAATATAATTATTTTCCAGTTCATGGGTCACCCACCCAGCAGGTATGGGATTTGATTATAGAGTGAAAGCACCCCTTCTCCTGTCTCATTGTGACTACTTCTTTGTCTTTGGTAGGTAAAATATCCTTTTTGCTGATGGTTGTTCATCAGTTGTGATTTTGGTGTTCAGTGGTTAGTTGTGATTTTGGTGTTTTCATGAGAAGAAGTGAGTGTAAGTCCTTCTACTCTGCCATCTTGTCTGGAATCGAGGGGCTCTACATATATATTCTTTTTCAAATTCTTTTCCATTATAGCTGATTACAAAATATTGAATATAGTTCCCTGTGCAATACAGCAGGTCCTTTTTGTGTATCTATTTTATATATAGTAGTGTGTATCTGTTAATCTCAAACTCCTAATTTATCCCTTCCTCCTCCCTTCCCCTTTGGCAACCATAAGTTTTTTTCTCTGTCTGTGAGTTTGTTTCTGTTTTTAAATAACTTAATTTGTACTATTTTTTAGATTCTACATATAAGTGGTATCATATAATATTTGTCTTTCTCTCTCTGATTTTTTCACTTAGTATGATAATCTCTAGGTCCATTCATATTGGGGCAAATGGCATTATTTCATTCTTTTTTATGGCTGAGTAATATTCCATTGTATATATATGCCAAATCTTTATCCATTTATCTGTTGATGGGCTTAGGTTGCTTCCATGTCTTGGCTATTGTAAATAGTGCTGCTATGAACATTGGGGTGCATGTATCTTTCTGAGTTATAGTTTCATCTTTTCTGGATATATGCCCAGGAGTGGGATTGCTGGATTATATGGTAGTTCCATTTTTAGTTTTTTTAGGAACCTCCATACTGTTCTCCATAGTGGTTACACCGGTTTTCATCCCTGCCAACAGTGTAGGATGGTTCCCTTTTTTCCACACCCTCTCCAGGATTTATTATTTGTAGACTTTCTGATGATGGTACAAACTGATGTTTGAAAACCTCTTTTCAGTTCTCTTGTGTATACACCTAGGTGTGGAATTGCTGGGTCCTACGGTTAAATCCTTTACTTTCACTTTTAAAATAGACCAGAATCTGTGTCCACTTCTCACCACTTCCACCACCTCAGCCCTGGCCCATCATCTCTTGCCTTGATTTCTAACTGTCCTCCCTGCTTTCACTTCTGTGCTCCACATACCTTGTATGCTCCACATACCTTTAGACATGGAAAAGGCCCTTACCATTCCTTTACTCATAACACTCCAGCGATCCCCCATTTCTGTCAATGAAAAAGTGAAAGTCCTTCTAATGGTCTCTAAGGACCCTTGCCCGTGATCTCTCTGACCTTGTCTTCTCCTCCTCCTCTCTCTCTTGCTCACTCAGCTCCAGCCTCTGTGCCGTTTCTTGAACATGCCAGGTGCACACTCATCTCGGAGCCTTTATACAGGCAAGCCCTCTGCCTGGAGTGTGCTTCCCTGAAGGTATCTTCTGGCTGTCTCACTCTTCCATTTTTCAGGTCTTGCTCAGATGTTGCCTCCAATAAGGCCAACTTCATGTTTAACCCCTGCCTGTTCCCACCCCCAGAAATCCCAAGTCCCCTTCCTCCACTCATCCCCCCACCCCCAAAACAGTTACCACACTTGAACATGTGTCTCATTTGGGCATTTATGACATTTATTGTTATTGTCTGTCTCCCTCACCGGGAATGTAAGCTCCATCAGGACCCGGAGTTAAAAAATCTGTTTCATTCACTGATGCTGATGTCTCCCCAGGCCTAGCACAAAATAGGTGCTCAATAAGTATCCATGGAGTGGATGAACAAACACTGACTATATGTGGCAAAAGCCACCCTGAATAGCGTGTGTGACAGAGGAACTACCTGTACCTGCTTGAGAAGATGCTTCTGAAGGGGCTGAGTAAGGTCTACACACCTCCTGCCCTGGGACTGTTATGAGGGGTTTAATGCTGACTTCACTACTGAACATACAGGCCTAGAAGACCCTCTAATGAGAGTGACTCTGGAATCTACAGTGTGTCCATCAGCCTTAGGCATAAACAAGTTCCTTGAATGACGTGGCAAGTACACGTATTAGCGATAGCCCATTTAAGAGTCATTTAACCTCAGTAATCATCAGGAAGATGCAAGTAAAAGCCACAGTGAGATAGCACCATACACCTGTCAGAAGCACTGTCACCAAAAAGACAAGAAACAGTAAGAGTTGGTGAAGATGTGGAGAAAAGGGACTTCTCGTGCAGTGTTGATGGAAATGAGAATTGGTGTAGCCACTATGGAAAACAGTATGGAGGGTCCTCAAAAATTAAAAATACAACTACCATATGATCCAGCAATTCCATTCCTGGGTATTTATCCAAAGAAAACACTAATTTGAAAAGATATATGCAACCCCATGTTCATCGTAGCATTATTTACAATAGCCAACATATGGAACCTAAGTGTCCATGGACAGATGAATGGATAAAGAAGATGTGGTATATATACATATATAATGGAACATTACTCAGCTATAAGAAAGAGTGAAATCTTGCCATTTGTGACAACATGGATGGACCTGGAGGAGATTCTAAGTCAAAGAAGTTACAGAAAGACAAATAACATATGTTTTCACTTAAATGTGGACTCTAAAAAACAAAACTAATGAACAAATGTAACAAAACAAACAGACTCAGATACAGAGAACAAACAGGTGGTTGTCAGAGGGGAGGTGGGTTGGAAAATGGGATAAATAGGTGAAGGGGGTTAAAAGCTACAACTACCAGTTATAAATAGGTCACAGGGATGTAATGTACAACTCAGGGAATATAGTCAGTAGTACTGTAATAACTTTTGTGCATAATCTATAAAAATATTGAATCACTATGTTATACCCCTGAAGCTAATGTAATACTGTAAGTCAACTATACGTCGATAAAAAACGTCATTTAAGAATACAGGTTTGAAATTGCCTTAAAAAGTGTGTCAGCATCAAGCAGACAGAAGCCTCGCTTTAGTCTAGCAATGATCATATATCCACAGAGCACCTCTGTGCAGAGTAGGTGGTGAGTGCTGTGCAGTGCGGTTACCAAACTTTGGGTATTTGTGGTTACCCGTCACGATCACCTATCGTGGTTGTTTTGCCATATCCGGGGATCACCTGTACTTGTTTTGTTTTGTCTACTTAAGCACATCCATGATAAAAAAGAAACTTTATGTCACTACCATAAGTGGGAGAGCCCTCTCACTTGATGCAAACAGAAAATAACTGTAAAATTAAAACAGAACAACGCAATTAAGCAGGAGCATGATTTTGTTACCTGCTACCCGGGGAGTCTTAGACCTGCTCTGTCTGTTAAAAAGGGAGATGAGAAGTGTTAATGAGGTGTTACGTACACACCGGCATCAAGTGGAGGCTTTCTCCTCTGCCGAATTGGGAGAATAAAAAGATCACTGAAGAGAAACCAACTTTCCCCATCTGTGTTTCCATGTTACTTAATACCTCATCTGAACAACATATAAACTCAGCCCATCTTTCACCAGGGATATGGGGGGAATCCCAAGAAAGGCAAGAGAGAGGTCTTTGCCCTCAACAGACTCTCCCCTGCAGGGATCAACTTGATCTCTCCCCTGCAGGGATCCCTCCCTAGTCTCCAGGAGATGATGTTAACAACCCCCTGCCTTTGGGACCAGACATTTTAATGGCTGCTCCCATGAACAGTAATAGTTCATGTCATCTATCTGTTCTAGCTTTTTAAGTTTCTAACATGGCTTGGTTTCCAAGTCTAACTCTTCTGAAAAATGTTTCTTCAAGTTGCTTGTCTCCTCCATCCTGCAGAAGGCACTTCTGGTACCACACAAACACCCCTCCTCCTTTCAAAGTCACTGGCTGTCTCTGGTGACAGCCTCCCTAAACAATCTGTCGAGAGGGAGTCCTTGAGGTAGGAGTGGCGATGTGGCCCTTCCTAATAGCCCATCACTCCCCTGCCCCATGTTGTTCACAGCATGGGCAGCTGAGGCCTGCGCTCTCTCTCTAACGCACGCTGTCAGCACAGCAGCCTAGGTGGTAAGTGCAGAGAGAGAAGAGAGTAAAGCAAGAAGGAGGCTGGGCCTCCCTCCTCACTTAGGGAAATCAAACTCCACAAAATCCGACTTCACGTTCATGTGTGCCTGGGGGTCTGTAAGCCCAGAGACAGCCGGGGAGAAGCCAACCAGAGTCATCGTGGGTGACATATGGGAGGTTCGCTTACCTCCAAATTTGGGGTTTCAGATTTGCCAAAGCAATGCCACTCAGAGCAGAGTTGGGATCTGTTTCAGGGTGGAGCTGGAGACCCCTGGGAACCCCAGAGAATTACACAAAGGTGGTAATTTCACTCCTCACCTACAAACTCCCTGTCTCCAAGTGCATAGCTGCTTATAAGTAACAAATGCATTCCTACCATTGATAAGTCTTTGCCCAGGGCTAGGTGCCTTAAGTGTCATGATTCACTTACTTTTCACAGCACTACAGGGTGAGTGCTGTTACCGGCACAGTGCTGCCAATGAAGAAGCTAAGCCTCAGAAAGTTTAAGACATTCGTATGGGTCACACAGCAAGTGATTGGCAAGGCCAGAATTGGTGTCTGGAGATGTATTCAGGTTCTAACATCAGAAGGAACCGGCTTGAGGACGGGCCAGGCTTGGGCCTGAGCACAGGTCTTGGTTTGCCCAGGACTGAGGAGTTTCCTGGGACTCGCTGTCACTGGAAAAGCCCAGGGCACTGCAGGTTTTTGGGGAGAGGGTCTGTACCTCTCAGTCTGTCTTTTATATCCTTTCCTCTAGCATCTTTCGTATCACAGATATATCAGTCATCAATATATTACCTTAAACAATAACTGGTAAAAAGGGTGCAGCTTTAGAGCCCGTGAGTGGGAAAGGAATCACTTCTTGCCCTCCCTTACCCTATGTTGGTAGATACAGCTGTGTCCAGCCCAGATGTCTTTGAGCTCCTAACGGGTGTCCTCTCCTGCTCTCCTTTGTGCCAGCATTTTGGGGGAGAACACAGCCTCCTGCAGCCTCAGGAGCTGTCTCTTGCATTCAGAGAGCTCTGTTTCCAAACAGCAAAGATTCTTTTGAGCACCAGAGAGACAGTAGTTCTGTCCACTGTGCTCCTGCCGACTACATCTTAATTCCTTTTTCAACTGTGAGCTGCAAGTTCAGCCACTCTGCTCATCTCCTACGATGCAAATCAAGACGCATATAGATGGGTTTACAGATTCGCCAACATCCGAATGGCGGAGAATGACTTGGTGTTCTCTTCTGGGCTGCAGTCTCCAGGGGTCATCTCACGTTGAGCGGCAGCCCCTCTTACTTTGCTTTGACTGCAGACATCAGCTCTATGCGTGCAGCTTCTCTAACGTTACCTTTTACTTTAGACTCTTTCTAATGTTTTCTGGATTCGGTTTTGTTGGACTTAGTTCAACTTGGTTTGATGCCCGTTTATTGAGTCTCCATGAAGCACTGGAATGAGGAAAGCCGTCTTGCTATTCAGAAAACTCGAATTTCTTTTTGTCTTTTCAGGAGGACCAGGAGAGTAGCTGAGGGGGTCAGTGAGGCACACTGTGCTCTGCGAATGATTTTGTTTGGGTCTTGGCAGCTGTGGGTGTGTGTTCATCCCACGCTGAGGGCTTTCTTTTTATTTGCCTTTGGCTGATTCATCCCTAAGGTATCCAGTGCCAAGCCAGGCTCTGGGAAGCGCACTCTTGCGGGGTGGGGCCTTTTTCTCCTATGGCTGAGATAGGCATGGGCTGCCTCCCCGTTCACATTGTTTCCTTTGGCTGGAATACGCTTCCTCTCCCTCCCCCACTTCATAATGGCCTCTGCTCAAAGGCCACCTATCTGTGAGTGCCCTAAAGAGACAAGACACTTCCCACCACTCTCTAACTCTCTACCTGCTTCATTTATCTTCCCTGCTTTATCATTATCTGAAACTATATACATATGGGTGTGTACTTTCCCGAGAGGTCCTTTAATTTGAAACTGCAGTGAACTGGGGGGGGGCGGGGACACAAACCCGGCCAAGCCCTGGGGAAGAGAGGACGCCCTGGTAGAGCAGCATGGCAGGGCCTCCTGACGAGGCGCACTGGGGAGACCAGGAGGGAACTAGCTTGGCCAAAACTCCTGCACCCCAAAGGTGGCAGCTGCTTCGGTTGTAGGAGGATGCTGGCTTCAACTTCAAAGGCTCTGGGACTTGTCAGTGAGGCATAGCAGGGCCACAAGTTGACCTTTAGGGTCATCTATTTCTTTCTGCAGCATGGGGCACTGAGGGCAGCCCTGTGTTCCAAGGAGCTGCTGCTTTCTTTCCAATCTTGGGGGTGGACAAGTGATCCCTGGCCACCTGAGGGTAGGGACCCCTTGGGCTTGACGCTTCCCTGGCCCATTGGCCAAGAGCTGTGAGTTTCCTGGAACTTGGGGAAGGGCTTGGAATTGGGGTCCCTATTGTTACTCCTCTACAATGCATGTACAGGTGAGATGGCTCCAGATTCCTTGCTGAAAGTTGGTATTTTCCCTCCCATCCATCCATCCATCCATCCATCCATCCATCCATCCATCCATCCA